>NW_023503584.1:4762498-5062498 GCF_014529535.1 Bradysia coprophila
CTCGTGNGAAATTTGTATCACCGCTTCATCTGCTCTGCGACTGTTGAAACTTCGATCGGACGGTGACAAAAAGAGAGCTTTGTATGTGGTTATCAAAACTGAACAGATGGATCAGAGGAAGTCGCAATTTCCTACGTTTAGCGATCATTAAAGATGACCTGAAGAATGTATTTGTTCTGTCGATTCAAGTGGATATGGAGTCGTTTGTGCACGCTCAATAAGCGTCTCCGCTTCATTTAATTGTCGCATCTAAAAACGAAATGCCTCTGCGCAACATAAAGCTGGTGTTCGAGCTGGTGTTAGAGTGAAGAACGAAGACTACACCAACAAATCTGTTGCAAATCTGCATGTAGCCACCGAGTGTCTATAATGGGCCGTCGTTGGATACAAATTTCTTTCCACAGAATAATTTATGAAAATTGATCCAATTTATGAAAATTGATCCAATGGAAAATAAAAAAAAAGTTGCACAATTTCGCAGTACCTTAACCAGAACGTTTACAATGTCTTCCAGAGAGCTTATGTTTTGTTCAAGTAAAATCATAACATTAGGCTTCGCGGGCCAATTCTTACATTAAATGTTATCAGCGAAGGATTTTGTGATGATTTGACTTAGTTTCATTACGACTTATTCCCTAAACTGCATTTTAACTCTCGATTAACGACCGTTTTTGCCTACAGATCCAAAAATTCTGTGAAAGTTACGTTCAAAAATTCACTTTTATGAGATGTTACCCGATACAACGCACTTCAAGCATGCGTGGTACTCTAAATGGGGTACCGAAACGTGACAGTGTGTCACACAACTGTACAGCACTGTAAAAAACCATTTCATACAAAATATTACTCTATTTGGCAGCTGTCAACTATGATCACTTTTGCTTGAAGTGCGTTGACCTATAGCAAAAATCAACAAACACGACAACTGTCGTCGCTTTGTATGCATAATTTGTGCATAGAAATAAAGACTGACATTAAGACGTTAGACGTAAAATTTGATTTGCTTTTTTCTATAAAATAGTGAGCTGAATGGCGTGTGGTAATTTGGCACACGGTGCAAAATAACGCAATTTTCAACTGCGTAATAGGTGAACTCACACACAGTTTTACTTCACTAAAATTTCGTAAAAGGGATAATAAGCATTAAATTTGCGTGTGCAAGATGGACTGAAGAAAATTGCCTTCAATAGGACAAAACTTAACGATTTCAAGATAAATATGTATGAAATATGCATATAGAAATAAAGTGCTGGTCAATAGCAAATTAGTTGGTGAGAAAATTTTTTTAACTTTAGAGGGTAATTAGATGTATACTTTTCTTATTTACTTACACAAGTCTTTTTTTCTATGCATAAATTATGCATACAAAAGTGGTCGTGCTTGTTGATTTGTCATACATTTCTACTTTGTTGATTTCGATGCGAGAGACAATAGTCAAATTTTTTTAATTCCCCAGTGAAATAAAATAAAATACAGTCCACTATTAAAAATTGAATTAAAGAACAAAGGAAGGCCATCTGTAATTTGGCTGCGAATTTAAAAATGTATTAAATATCGATCAATTACACCAAACAATTTAAAATAAAATTACATAAAACTATCGGCTAAACAAAGTTAAAACGCCGACAGTGAAAAGTTCCGGCCAAACAGACAAAAAACCGAGAAATTAAAGAAACGGCTACTGAAAAATTAACGGCCACAAATAATTGTAATAAAATCAAATAATCGGCAACAGCATATTAAACGGCCGCACAAGATTAATTTTTTAATAAAATCACATAAAGTGCAACCATCATCAGTAAACGAATTGCGACGAACAAAAGAAAGTCGCCACACATACTATACACAGTACGAGAACAGTCTTTGCCAGCATAACATTTTTCTGTGGATCGACGGTCATTAACGTAAGTTCATCTGGCCAAGGGTTCCCTAATTTGGTGAAGAGGAACAACGAAGTCAGCAAACTAATTCAACAATTTTATTAAAATCAACCGTACATTGGAATCTATTAAATTCATAATTAAACGGTCGTAGAGTTGACCTCGTCATCATGAGCAAATTGATCAACGTTCAGTGTTTGAATATCTGGAAATGAATAGAAAATATTAAAATGCAAAGATTATTGGAGATACATGAACAGAATATCAAAGATTTGGAGGAATTCTACGAGGAATTGAAGGTCGATGAAATTACAAAGATACTTCTCGATAGAAAACTCAAGGTCGTCACGACTTTATGGGACAAAATTTACGATGCTAATACAACGATGATGGAGTCAACAGATTTTAGTTTTCGAATCAAACATGAAGAAACTGTATCGAAAAAGTATGACGTAGCTTTCAGTATTTTCGATGCTTCCGTTGTGCTGACATATTCATACTTCGACCTTCTGGAAGCACAAAGTTCCAATCAATCAATTCAAATAAGCGAGGTAGTGAGGGTCATCGAACAACAAAAAGAAAATGTAATGGCACTGTTCTGGCAAACTCGCCAGAATTCAACAAGCAGCAGTATCAATTAGCGAAAGTCTACCGCACCTACAATCGACGAAACCCTTACGTCGTATTTGAATCAATCAACCGTTAGCAGCAAGCAGAATCGAAGATTTTCCATTTAAAGGCGTTGCGTTTAATTCAACGTATTTCAAATTTGGTCCGAACGTGACAATTTTTTTTCGAAATCATAGAATGGGCGTTACCGTTTGGAAATTATTGGAAAATTGTTCAACAAATCCTTGATGAGTTGGTGGCCAATCAAAAGAAATTCGGTTGTAGAGCTGATGAACGTACTTGGGGTCGGGAAGACCAACACCAAATTATTGGATTAAACTCCATCCGGCAACAATAATTATATCGACAACAATAGCTACGTTATAAGGACAATTAGGTCATATCGGATCAACAAAAACCAATAAATACAATCCAGTCAGCCATTCAACAACAAAAAGAAAAACAAACTCACTGACCGTATCATCACAAAAATTCCGGAGCGTTTCATGAAGTCATACAAATTTTCGAGTCACATCCATATCATGGTCATCCGATACAGTTTGATGACCGAATCGTTTGAAACAACCCACGAACATGGTTGTTCCAGTACCCATGTTTGGGGTCGCTATTAGTCCCTAACTTGGCCCACTTGCAAACCTAGGATTAAGTAAAAGGGAAGTTGACAAATGTAGATAAAATATCAACAAACACTTAGCTTTGATCGAGTTTCAGTTAAATTTTTGTGTTGGTTCATCGCTTTAATAAACAACTGAATCATCCAACGTTGCAGTATTGGTGTCGAATTACAGGACTTGGCCGTTGGTTTACTCCACCGAACGCTTCCTTCCTTTATCACCAAACGATTCATCTTAAGCACGTTTCGTTCCCATCAACTAGTGCTCCATTTATGAAATAAATATTCGTCACACACTAGTCAAGCAAAAACCAAACTCATCACTTCAAATGGGTTCTCGCTGAGAATTTCATTTTTTCTGGTCGATCTGGTTATGGTTTATCCAACAAGGTCCTTTAAATTTCAATCCGTTTAGGACAAATTTATCGAGCACAATTTTAGTTGAATCAAATAGAACGCGGCGTCAAAACAAGTGTTTCGAGTGGAAACTGGTCAACGATGTCCTTTGTTATGATTATGAATACGAATGTCAATCACCACCTCACAGCTGATCAATTGGCTTAGTTCAATGACCTGTATGCGATATCAACAGCTGAGCAAACGAAACAATCGTGGGAAACAATTCAATTTTGTATAATATCTTGCTTTTCTTTTCCTCACTGAGGGGTTCAGGCCATTCTCCGGGTCAATAACGTTAATAGCGCCACCGGTTAGGAATTATTATAAGTAAAACTCTTTGTCATCGTATATGCCTACGGGCGATGATATTTGTTAGCAATCATACGGGATTGAATTCCCACAAATAAATAAGTTGGAATCAAAGATAAGTAATTTTCATTTTCAAACAAAATTTCTGAAATAACTATTATATCAACTGGGGAATTTAAAAAGTTACTGACTGTTTTTACGAATTTCTTCTCAAACAATCTCTGGAAAATTCAGAGATTTTGTACACGGATGAATTCGACTTTTCTCACTGAACTACATTGCTAGTACAGGCAGGTTCCGTTCAACAGAAAATGTTACAGAAAATGTTCCTCGAGAACCTTGTAAGAATTAGCCCCGGCGAAAGCCAATTTCTGTTTTGTCATTTTCCTTTTACAAAACATGAAATACATTATTTGTCTTCGAGCCAACTTAATTCTCCTTATACATAATGGAAAATATAAATCTAACTTCCGTTAGCTCATTCCTACAGGGGACGATTTTTCTACAATTTGACTAAAAAAAAGTTTCATTCTGTTCCCTAAACACAATTTTTGCCCTAAACTGAATGTTAACTCTCGATTTAACGAGCATTTTTGTCTACAAATCCGAAAAGTCTCTGAAATGTACGCATAAAAATTCACCCGCATGCCGCATAGAACAAATCAACAAAGACGACAATAATCGTCGTCGCTTTGCATGCATAATTTGTGCATAGAAAAAAAGACAGGCAATCTTGATATGTGCTGCAAGCAAGTGAGAAAGGTAGACTTTGTGGATCATCCGGGTAATCTCTAAAATTACAATGTTTCGTACTACATAACTACAATTCAATTTTCGAAGGACGCTTTTTCAGAAAATAGTAAAACTCGCTGAATTTTAACTAAACAATTTTCTCGCAGGGAATGTACCGTCTATAAACAGCCCAGCTCACAAAACCATTTTGGTGTTTATTGTTATGCTACCAACTTTCTTGTAAGACAAATTGCTTGTTCCTGTTATGTCTTATTTTTCTATGCATAAAAAATGCATATGAATCGACGGCATATTTTTGTGATCGGCAACTTTGTGAAATCAAAAAGAAAATGTACGCGTACGAGATAACTTCAGATATAATACCATTTGATTTCGATGGGAGAGACAATAGTCATTTTCTCACCTCCGATGAACCTCCGGATGCCTTGTGAAAAATTATGTGTCGACCTCGGGGAAAAAGTAGGAAATTTCATTTCCTCGGGTGAAAAATTCGCTACGCTCTGGCCACAAAGAAAACACAGTCGAAATGAAATTTCCATTTTTTTCCTTGGTTAACAAATAACTATTATATCAAATGGGGAATTTTAAATGTTTCCAACTACAAATTCCTTCTCAAAAAAATATAAAAAGGTTTGTGGGCTGTGATGGCTGCCTCCCTCTAGGTATAATTACTCGTAGATAATTCGACTAAAAATAAGTTCCCTAAACAGAATTTTTGCCCTAAAGTGACTCTCGATTTAACGAGCATTTTTGTCTACAAATCCGAAAGTCTCTGAAATGTACGCATAAAAATTCACCCGCATGCCGCATGAAATAAAGAACAAATCAACAAAAACGACAATTGTCGTCGCTTTGCATGCACAATTTGTGCATAGAAAAAAAGACAGGCAGACAATCTTGATATGTGCAAGCAAGTGAGAAAAGTAGACTTTGTGGATCATCCGGCTAATCTCTAAATGTTTTGTAGTACAAAACTGCAATTTAATTTTCGATTGACGCTTTTTTCTCAAAATAGTAAAATTTGCTGAATTTTGACTAAACAATTTGGCAGCTGTCGTCGCTTCGCATTAATATTGTGCATAGAAAAATAAGAGAGTCACTTATCTTGGCTTGAGTGCAAGTACACTTGGCTCAAGAAAATAAAATTGTTTACTGAATTTTTGTACATTTCACCCGATTGGAAGTGAGAGTACTGAAGTCTGAACGACGTCGGTCCAGTGGTTTGAGAACTATGAACAAAAAACATGTGGAGCAAAACATATCAATTGTCATTAAAATACTTTGAGTTTTTTCAAACAATGTTCACGGTGCCTTCGAAGCCCAAAAAACCATGAAATAAAGATTGCCCTGCAAGTTTTCAGAGTGCTGAACAAGTTCATCGAGAACCTTGTAAAAATAAACCTCCGCGGAGACCAATTTCAGTTTAGTCATTTTCCTCTTACATTCGGGCGAACTTAATTTTCCTTATACGTAATGGAAAATATAAAATAAGCTTCCGCGAGCTTATCCCTACAGAAATTATATTGGACGATTTTGCTTTAATTTGACTAAATATTAGTTTCATTCATTCTAAATATTTCTTAAACATTGCCCTAAACTGAATTTTAACTATCGATTAATTAGCATTTTTGCCTGCAAATCTTCGAAAGATTACTTGCATTTAATCTTTCGAAAATAATCTGTCGATGGATTAGATCGAAATCTTCAAAGGGATTTCAATTTTATTATTTTGAAATTAAAAAATTTTTTCCAACATTTATTTGAAATATTGAGTCAGATTTAATTGTTTTATTTATTCTGAAATTGGAAATATTTGTTTAGTTGAAATTAAATGTTTTTTTTTACTTAATTTGATCAGGATTTGAACTCGTTCACCTCGGTACCTCCGTATCTCCAGTCCTGTACTTTACCACTGAGCTATTGGGTTCGTAATCTTAGCAAGATTTATTTTCGCACCGTTGTTACGGAGATTTTACTCTTTCAAAGATTAAAAAATTAATCTTCTGAACGAAAAATTTGTACCAACTGAGGTAACCATCATAGTAGACGAGTTCAAATCCTAATCGAAGGCAACATTTTTTTTATTTAATTATTATTAAATTATTTAATAAACTATTATCATACTTCATAAATCTGTATGAGCAACGATAAGGAAGTTGAGCCTGGCAAAACTATTGAAAAGTACCATAAGCGTATGGAAAATATTATAATAACGATATTTTTCACCCATATTTAATTGTACCATTGATTAAGAAGTATAACAGACCAGTTTGCATGGAAGAATTATTTACTTTTTCACCGATTTTCTTTACTCGAAAATCAATATCCTTTAAGAAAAGCAAAAAAAGAAATCTGAAACATTTGGATGCTGTGGTTTTTACTTTTGCATCGCTAACAGATGACTAAAAATTACTCATGGCAGTAGCTTCTAATCATAAACTCTAGATACCAGGACAATGAACTTTTAACAAAAACAAAACATTTTCGTGGCAAAATCTTCACTTCTAATTGCTACTATCAATTTTAGACATTTTAAACCGAAACTCAATCTATCGAAAGATTTAATTTTTGTAATCTTTGAAAAAAGATTGAAACGAAATCTTTCGAAATATTTAAAATATTCGTAATCTTTCCGTAGATTAAACATTAAATCCGAATTTTTTCTCTGTGTATTCAATTAATAAAATGATTCAAATAAACAATTGAATTGCTAAAAAGTATTTCACCGAATGTTCCTTTTTAAATGTATTTGCGGTATTCAATTTACTTGTCTTTTTTTATATGCACAAAAAATGCACACAAATCGACGACATGTGTGCTGAAACGAAAGAAATGGTCGTCTATTTGCGTTAAATGAATTTTACTAAACAATTCGACGTTATATCATTTTATTGACATTGAAACTATAAAAAAAATATTTTTCATTTCAATCCAAATTTTAATTGTCTAGAATGCTCACAAAACGATTTTGGTGTTTATAGTTGTGCGACCAACTTTTATGTAACACAAATATTACGTTGTATGTTACTGCCTTCTTTTGCCACGCATAAAAAATGCATAAAATCGACGACAAATTAATTTGTCAACTTTTATTTTGTTTACGAGATCTCAAAAATGTCCCTCCGAAGTAATCCATGTAATTCGAAGTAATTCTATTTGCATTCAATGCAACATTTCAAAATGTATCTTATGGTTGTAATTTTAACATTAAAAAAAAACTAGAAAATGTAAAAGGAAAAACTGACAAAGTTGCCGATCACAAAATATGTCGACGATCTATATGCATTTTTTATGCATAGCAAAAGAAGACAAGTACAAACACCGTAAGATTTGTCTTACAGGAAAGTTGGTATGTACAATACACGGAAAATAATTTGTTATCTCGTATCACGATGAGTAAAAGTACCTAGATTGGAAGCTACTATTTTTTATATAGTTTCAATGTCAATAAGATGATAATAACGTCGAATTGTTTAGTAAAATTCATTTAACGCAAATAAATGACAATTTCTTTCGCTTGAGTACACAAATTTGGAAAAAGAATGGGACATTTCTCTTCCATAATGTAAATGTAACACATAAACAATTGATTTTGCTTTGTTTAAATTACATGCACATCACTGATGTTGATTTGTTATAAAGATAAACATATTTGTATAAAATGATAAACATTTGGTGTGATAAAAAAGTATTTCACCGAATGTTCGTTTTTAAATGCATTTGCGGCATTCGATATAGTTTCTTTTTTTGCTGGGATTGGGTTTTTGCTACTGGGAGAGAAAACGTACTAAAACGTAAAAAGCTGTCAAAAGATGTGACAGAAGGATTAGCTAAATATACTGAAATCAAACATTTTAGAGAATTACTCACTGTATATAAATGTATATGCTCTAGCCACGAGAGTGCAGTTTGATGATGATGACACTTTAATGCTTAATTTAATTATAGTAGTTTGAATTTAGAACCGTTAATTTGTGTACGTACATCGTACGTCAATTGTAAATTTAATGCAATAAATGAAGCCTTACTGTGGCTGTAATTGCAATTATATCTATCTAATACTACGGAAAATTATAATTAAATAATAAAATGCAACGGTTGGTGATGTTATTGATAACATTCAGCATTAACCCTTCAAACATTTATGTATAAAGTAAATCCAAGCACCATTTTCTTACATTGTAACATTGTTTACGCTTTGCTCTGGACGCAAACTGTCGCTCTTGTTGGAATTTTCTATTTCTCCCCGAGGTGAACACATAATTTTTCATCCGTGCGTTGCAATAATAACCGTTTTTATCCACGAAACAAACATATCAATCGGTTTCACCATTTTTCAAAACCAAAACAAAACGACAGTTGCAAAGAGAAGAAACTCTTGTTCACCCCATAAACAAAAATTTTCTCACTTGAACTTTCATCAGATAGAGCGTCAAGAAAACGCCTTATTCTCACCACATTTGAGTGGAGAAAATAAGGTTATAAAATAAGGAAAAATGGATTTACTCAGTTGAATGTGTCTGCTCGGCAACACAAACACCCTCATATCTAATTTCCATAATTTCTCCGTAAGATAAATAATTTACCATTACTTATGCTGATAATGATAGTAGTCAAATCGTATTCACTATGCTGTTGTGGTTGTCTTTATAATAAATGTGTAGTGACTCCATTTCTTTTAAAAATCTACAGGTTATGGGCCCGATCGTCTGAAGTCTCTGGAGCTAGTTGATGGTATGGAGTTTCTCAGGAATTGATTCTACAATTAAGGACATATTGCGGTCGTTTTCACTTAGTAAATTAAAAACCTAGTACGTGGTACATCTTCCAGTTTTGTCTCAGGTTTTCAACTTCTACTTTATATTGAAATCTCGCTGTTTCTTCCTTTCATAAACTCATTAATTTGGTGTCATTCTTCGTTACATCTAAATAGTTTAATTTGCAGTCCGTTCGCTTTGCTTATTAATTTTTAATTTCAATTAGTTTCATTCGTTTCCGAAACACATTTCGAGTTACCAATGACCTTTTATGTCTGGTATAGATCTCCTAAAGGGATCAACAAAATCTCGATTTCATTTATAAAGATATAACCGTTTTTATATCATTAAGAGATCCTTATGTTCATTTCAATCAAAAAAAGTGACTTACGAAATTTATTCACGGCTCCAACGGACAATATTATTTAAGTAGAGCGCAGACTTTTCTTCGGTCAAGTAACTTTAAACAAAAAGAAATTCTATCCACATTTCAATCTGAAATTTTTAACTTCAGAAAATAATCTTAAAAAAATTAATCAGCCTTCCATCGACTTAAATCTTATGTATCTTAAAATCGATTGAATGTTCGAATCAGATGAGGATAAAAAAAGAGAACTCGAAAGAGAACAATACGTTAAAATATCGCCATCACTGTATGCATTTATTTGAATCAACAATGCACACTGAATTTTCAATCGAAGAAATTTACCTTCACTTGTACTTAAAACCATAAAAATATATTGCAAAGGCAAAAAAAAAGTTTTTTGTTTGGTTTCGTATTTTTATTTTGAATCACTTTAACTTCATTTTACAATATATAAATTATATATAAAATGCCTACCCGATATGTGTCCACATTCAGTCTGTATGTAACGTACATTTTTTTTCTTCGTACAAACATATTTATATGTACGTGAGACTGAGTAATTGATATTCGATACGCGTAGATCGATCGTCCATTGTTTTTGCTCAAAAATATATATATCTGCAACGAGAATGAGATGGCCACATTTTACTTCAAAGAAAAAAAAAGATTCAACGAAGGATATCGTTTCAAATGTGCAATAAATGAAATTTTAAAACCTTAAACAGAAAGTGTATCGTGATATAATCATTATAGCTGGGACTTCTTTTGTTTGAAGTATCAGCCTGCTCTTGTTGCAAAATCTTTTACGTTTTGTTATATAAGAGATCACTATCAATTGCTCATTTTTGTCATCGTTGTCGATAACAGACACCTAGTCACATACTTTTCTAATATAAAAGCAACAGAGACAACACATTTCGTAGATGATAATGAAATGTAACTTACTCGAATTGTACCTTTGCATAGGCACATCTGAAAAGTTTTTCTTGATTTTCTCGATTTTCATAAATATTCGTGAATTTTTTAGACCCGTACGAAGTACTGGGGTCTTATAGGTTTACGCATACGTTTGTAACACGTCGAATTGGACTCCCTGAGTAAGGGGAAACCTATTGTGGTTGTCTAGAGATGCCAAATCCGCGAAAAAAAAATGTCCGTCTGTCCGTCTGTCTGTCTGTCCGTCTGTCCGTCTGTCCGTCTGTCCGTCTGCACGATAACTTGAGTAAAACGCATCCGATTTTGAAAATTCTTTTTTTCCCGTTTGGTAATGTCAAAAGACAGGCTAAGTTCGAAGATGAGTGATTTTGGATCGACCCCTCCCGAGCTGTGGCCCAATAAGTGCTTTACGGTTTTTCGAAGATATCTCCGGACATTTAAACGTTAAACTTGTAAGTGATACGTCAAATAAAAGGTATTTATAATACCGATCGACAAAAAAAAAGTTTATGGAAATCGGATGACCGACTCGTGAGTTAGACCCCTTGGTGTGGAACAGGCACAGGGCGGCAAGCAGTTTTTGCTTGTAGGTCGGCCACATTTGAACATATTTCGTCTGTTTTAGCTTTATTAGATAGGTATTGACCGTACCAATCAGGGAAAAAAAAATTATGAAATTATGTTCTCCGAAGCGTGAGCTAGGTCTCTTGGAGTGAGCCCTTATCTGGCTACTCGGAAGTACAGTGAACGTGGTGTATTTTGACAATATCTCGAGTAAATTTTGACCGAATTTCATGAATTTTTTTTTGTTTGAAAGGTATTAACGAATGTAAAGCGTCGGTACTATTTCCGGTCTCCTAACAAAATGGCTGCCGGCGGCCATATTGGATTTTAGTAAAATAGAAATATCTTGGGAAAAATGATACTTAGAGAGTTTCTGTTAACATGGAAATAATTTGTTATGTGTGTGGGGTTTCAGGGATTCCATATACGGACATCTATATATACCTATATACAGCTATATTGAGCTATATACAGGCATATAGAGCTATATAATAGCATATATTTATCTGTGAAATGTTTATTTATAGTGAAATATAGTTAAATATAGCGGTATATAGCTGTTTAAATAGGAATTTATGAAATTTGTCTTCGTACGGGGCTGTCTATATTGCCTCCGGCAATTTAGTTGTATATGATAACAAGGCAAAGAGTGGATAATGTAAGTGATTTAAAAGGAAGAATAGTTTTTCAGCAGAGAAGAAAATGAAGTAAGAGAAATGAAGAGTTTCACATTAAAGGCTTTTGATACGAATAGGTGTTTCGTACGGGTCGGCGTTAGCTATGTTTTTACCTATTTTTTGAAAATTTGCGTTTTTTGTGAATTATCTACAATTTTCACGATTTTCTTAAATTGTGTTCACACATATAGCTAGACTCTGCTTGCAACAAGTGTAATCGAGAGGGTAACAGTTGCATAAAAATACATATTTTTTCATTTTCAAGGGCGCATAAATGACTAGTTTTCACGGTAATGTTATCCTAAAATCATCTCTGCAAAGTAATAATCACTTTTCATCATCGTTTTTCTTTTGAGAAGTTAGATGATAATTTTGGACCAAATTTTAGAAACCCAACTTCCTCAGAGTTGTTTGAATCCATATTTGACATCAAACACATTTTCAAGCTACATGCGTCGAAAACCGTACTTTTCATTTTTGAAGCACGTCTTTCGACGCCCTCGGGCATGTAAAATCCATTACATAACTCGGGATAAAAAGATGAAAAGTCTCGTTTTCGTGTGTTTATTGACCTTGGCTTCGCATCGGATCAACAAAATTCACACGAACACTCTACGTTTCATCTTTTTATCCCTAGTCATGTAATACTATTACTTGTATCGATTAAAACTGCAAACATTTGAATTGGAATTTGAAAATTAAAATTTCAGATGGCTATTATGGGTAGGTAACGACAAAATCATTTTGGAATCATAAATAATGATGCTATCCATCATTATCCATTATCCATAGAAGTGAACGCTTTTGACGATTAATTATTTTTTCATCAGAACTATGACCAATATTTTTATATGAGCCAGGAAAAATATATCCTCCACTGCGAGTGTTGGAGCGCGAATCGAAGTTTGCCATTAAAATGGAATCGAGTTTTCTGTGGAAAACTGAAACAGAAAAATGATCAGAATAAACATAGAAGTGAAAAAGGCAACACGCCCGAATTAAAGTGTTTAATTCTCCGCCCCAAAGTCCACAATTCTAAAGATCTGACTGGTAGCCAGATCGTCTGTTGAAGATGTTGAAGATTCAACAGCGAGTATAACTTAAAAGTTAAAATTTTATTAAAAAACGTGCCGGTTCCGACGAGTTGCAATGTTTAAGTTTTCAAATTTTCTAGCACGAAGCGACAACTCTTTCAATAAAAGTTTAATTTTTAAATTTCTGAACTGAAGTCTAACAGAATGTAAAAAGAACTTCCAAATATTAATTTTGTTGAAAAACTAAATTGTGATAATTGCTATATCCAAGAAACTGATCACGTATTTCACCTAAATTGGAAACAATATAAATGATGATAATTCAATTTTTTATTCATATATCCGCAACGGACAGACATACATATCATGTCGTTGTCAAAGGTTTTTTTTTCTTTCTTTTTTTTATGTAATAATTTTATAAATTTCTCATTTCAATTGAATGAGTAAGATTAATGACAAACAATGCCAGGATTTTCTTTTCCTTTTTCGTTCATATATAACTTTCTGTTTACCTAAATAACAATTTGAACAAATATAATAACATTGTTGTAGCTCGGAACGCACACAGCCATCGAAAAGCACGAAGAAGAAAAAATGAGAAGAAGAAAATAACAAAATAAATGCACAAAAACAAACAAGAAAATGAAAATATTGCTAACAATTTATTTGAATATAAATAAAAGTTAGCTGTAAAACTACATATCTACAAATAAATCATTGTTTCCATTGCAATCCATGTATCAACCTCATGCGGTTGTATATACCATTGAGATAATCTCTATCATCAAAGCGAGGAATCGTATGCCAGGCCAGAGCCTCTGCTGCAACGTAACATTTTCTTCAAAGAGTCATTTTTATCCTATCCGACCATCTCTTCTCCGATCAAAAAAAAAAATGCGTATGCACACTGGCACACCGAAACGGCATTACATTGTAAATATAGGTATACATTTAATGATTCCATTCCAATCATTCATGGAATTTTACTATCTCATTTGGAAACAATTTTTCGTGTAGGTAGTGTGGTTGGTAGTTAATAATATATTTGCCTAATTAATACACGTCACATTTTCTAGACTTCTCGATATCATCATTGATGATGAATATGTTTTAAAATATTAATAAAAATTAGAATGTTCTGCTTTACATGCTGTACACAGTGCACTCCTCAAGCCATTATTTGATCGTCTCGCGATTGTGATGACTTTATAATATATAAATGTAAAACTTAAACGGAGCATTTATTTTCCCGTTTAAGTTTTTGAACACACTCCGGAGACTTAATTCATTTATTCGGCCTTTGGAGAAACATTCAATTTGTAAGAATAAAATTGCGCAAATTACTTGTTTGCTAATGTAGTAAACATGTGATTTCTAGTTGTTTAATTGCAATAAAATGTAGAAAGTTTTTTAGGGGTTAAAAGGTGACGGAATATTAGAGACAAATTGGAATGTACCGTTTCTTACTTACAAATTGTTGAAGTGCAGGTGTTCAACGCCAATTTTAGAGCAATTAACCGAACACGAGTAGTTAAGGTGGGTAAGGCAACTGACTGGCTTGTAACAAATTACAAAATTGTTAGAACCATGGTTAAACCATGTCAGAGAATTTGCATCCGAAACACAGCTTATATGAGTTTGTGGTTCGTGGTTCATCAGAAAAAACTGATTCATTTTTGGAAATATTCAGATGGATGTGAACCATTTAACCGTTTCCTATCAATGACAAAGAAATATGTCACCTTCATTACAAATCCTTCTTATCCTAGCCCACTTTGAAATGTCATTTTTTAAATCCTCAAAAGAAAGCCTTTGTCTTATCGGCTTGTTCGCTTTGAATACGATATTTCCAAATTCTTTTAAACACCCAATAGAAATTGACAGCAAAATTAACAACTGAACATTTAACTAACATCCTCAAACTTACGAAAACCAACAACAAAAGTGGAAAGGGTTACAATCCCATCGATGATGTGGCTATCTGTAAAGAATAGATCTTCAAAAATATCACATTCGCTTTGAATATAAGAGTTACATTCAATAAATACAGAAGAAAACTGATTTATTATCTCGTAAAATCGTTGGAAGTTTTTGTTCATGAATGAGAAATAAAAACGGAAAAGGGAAAACGAAAAATTGCGTTGTAACACACATACACAACATACAGGGTCATATTCAAATTTTATAATGTTAACAATGCGTTATGGGGATGATGATCGGGAGAAAAAAACAGTTGAAGAAGAAGAAAGTAAATAATTTTTTTACCAGTGTGATAAATATCAGTTTACCTATTATTTCCATTTGCATATGCAACACAGTGCACTTATGAATTTGAGACAACGTTTGTTTTTACTGGGAAATGGTGTGATACAGTTTAGAACTGTTTCATTCGATGTGTATAGTAAATTGAGCGTAAACGTGAATACAGTTTGTGTCAAAATAGAGGGTATACGAGAAATGTGATACGGCGGAATTTAAAAATTTCCATGCATTTGGTTGCAAACGTTTTTGTCTTTTGATAAAAAAGATAATAATGAGGAGATGACGAGATGTAGCACAAAAAACACTACCGAAAAACTAACGGGGAAAATATTATTTGTTGTAAAAAAATGGAAAAGGTTATTAGATTCAGGTGAGTCAAACTAACGTAATGTAAATATAGAGAGTCATGTAAATCAGCAAATGATTTCGAGTGTACTACCACGTTGGGGTGGTCACGTTGATTATGACACGTTCAATAGCGTGAATTCCATACTAAAAATTGACCACGCCAATCAAATTCGATTTTGGTGAATTTCTTTTTATGGAAAAGGTGTCCCCAAACTTCGCAGCCTTGCCATGTTCTCTCCAGTATAATTGTTACAGTTTCTATAGAATTCACTCAGTTGTCAGCCTTGAATTTTTTCTTCTTCCAATATTCCTGTCATACCCAGCTATCATATTCCTTATTCCCTTGACTGTAAGTCATGGGTTTTACAAAAACAAATGCACCGTACATAACACGCTCACTATGATTAAAAATGTATTGAAATGTGATGAAAAAACGTTAAATGTTAAAATTTTGTACCCTTTGTTAACACAATAACTTGAGTAAATCTCCACCGATTTTCATAAAACTCTTTTTTATTCGACGAAGTGTTGAAATCCTCAAGTCAAGTTCGAAAATGGTTGGTATCGGTTCAACCATCTGGGAGTAGCTCGCAGAAGAAGCCTTTTCTGCTCTTTGTTATCATGATAACTGGAGCAAAGTTCAACCGATTTGCAAAAACTTTTTTTATTTGATGAAGTATTGAAATCCTCAGGTCAAGTTCGAAAATGGGTTGTATTGGTTCAACCATCTGGAAGTAGTTCTCGGAAAAAGCCTTTTCTGCTCTTTGTTAACCCGAGTTACAGTGTTCTGAACCGATTTAAAGAAAAATGTTTGATAAAGCACAGGATTGAGTTACAAACAATTTTTTTTTTATCGATGGAGAACCTAATTATAAGACACTTTGTCTCGTATCATATGCCAAAAAAAGTTAAAACTTTTTTTATAAATCATTTTGAAAGTCACTAAAAACACGAAAATTCGAATAGAAATGCAGTATGTCATCAAACATTTTTGTATTTCGATTCGAATTTTCGTGTTTTCAGTGACTTTCAAAATGATTTATAAAAAAAGTTTTAACTTTTTTTGGCATATGATACGAGACAAAGTGTCTTATAATTAGGTTCTCCATCGATAAAAAATAAAGAAAATTTGTTTGTAACTCAATTCCTGAGGTTTGGTTTCAAGATACATTATATTGGTCTAACGATGTAGCTGCTGTTGCTAAACGAATTTTTTGATCTTTCGCTCTGGCCGCAAACTTCACACTCGTTAATTTTTATTGAAGGCATTCATCATTTTATAGACAATAACGGTCTAGTATAAGCATAAAACCAGGCCAGTAACAGAAAATGAAGTTGTGAATCAAAAATTAGTATCGTTTTATAACTTCTCAAGACTTTACAAAGATTTTCAGTAAAAAAAAAACAGAATTATTAATGAGAGATTTCTTCTTAATCAACCAATAAATCATTACCAATACAACATCTATTAAAAAGTTCAGGTTCAGACAGTCAAGGGATCTGACCCACCCAACAGGTGGGACCTAGTATCAATACTTTTGAAATCAATAGCGCTACACTGAAAGAAGGGTCGCGCTGCATTCAGATTCGTCGGAAAGTTTGTATCTCTTTTAAATTGATTTCGTCATACTAGAGCTACGCGGATGTTTTTTTGTAATAATTTAAAAAAAAAGAAACTGAACAGAAAAAAAAGGAACTTCTGAAGTAAGTTTCTACATTGAATTGTGTACCGGTTCGTAAAGACTACATATAACTCACTTGTATTATGAATCTTCTACATATTGAGTTCTACATATTGAGTAACGAAATTTCTTAGAAAAGATACCCCTCCTAAGGTACATCAATATCTACGAATTTTAGTTCCAATATTCTTTGGCATCTTCCCCACCACTAGTAAACAAACGAAGATAAGAGGTTTTGGACAATTTAGGATCAGATA
Source organism: Bradysia coprophila (assembly GCF_014529535.1). NCBI lineage: Eukaryota > Metazoa > Arthropoda > Insecta > Diptera > Sciaridae > Bradysia > Bradysia coprophila. The sequence continues at coordinate 4,779,967 of NW_023503584.1, forward strand.
CGTTAAGGAATATATCCATACGTCGTTTAAAAAAAATAAGTTTACCGGTTTCAGGTCCACTTTTTAAAAAAATCTTTTTTTTGGGAACAGAATAAAATCTGAACCGAGAACCTTGGTTTATGAAATTTGGAAAGTATTTTAAAAACGAATTTAAGGATCTATTTCTTGTACAGTAGATAAACGGTAAAACTATAAATTTCGCAACAAAATAACGAACAACTTCTTTACCTACTAAAAAGATCTGCACCCCTTGAAAATAATTTATCATTTCCAGTGATTGGAGCAGAGCATTGTGTTGCCTTTTACAAATAGTGTATAAGAACAACCAACGTGATGAATGTGAACAAAAATTACTGTTACATGTATATATCTGTGAACACCTCGCAGTTTCACGTATTTATTCGAAAAATAAACATTTATTATAGTTAACCAGAAGTATTATTGAGATATGTATTATACCTGAATAGAATGTGTGCAGTGTATCCTCCAATATAAAACTGAAAACTATTTTATTATTGTGCTGCATACTTTGCATACAATATACAAAATAAATTTTATTGCTTTGTGACACCTTGCTAAATTGTGCATTTAAATTGGCATTTATGTTTTCACTAAACTATACAAACATTTGCAACATTATAACTGGCAACCGGACGCAATCGATATATTCGACAAATTTTTTTTTATCAGACAAAAATGATAAAAAAAATATTAAAATTTTGCACTGCAATAAATCTGTTTATCGCGTTTTGATGAACATTATCCGACGATGATACCGTTTTTTTTCTTCTCTTTCCTCACTTTGATGTGAATAAAACAATGCAATTTTACATATTGGCTTTTATAAAAATAATAATAATAATTTATACCTGCACCATAAATATCTTTGTTCTTATAAAATAAACACGTTTCGGGATGTTGTACAGATAAATGCAACATTATATTCATCATAATATGCACATTGTATTAAGTATTTGTACCTGTCTGTATGTGCATTTTATGAAGGCAAAGATTTTTTTTTTGTTTTTGCTTTTTTTTGTTGGAAAAAGAAGAGATTTATATATAAAGTCACATCTCCATCTTCATATAGCTAATCTTTACACATAAATTAGATATATAATCCAGTGTATCATATATACATATATAGTTGTGTTGTGTATGCACACAATGTGTAATGCATGAATGAACTTATTGTACATTCATCAGTTGAGACAGATAAAATAAATGGTGGTTAAATGAAGTTAAATTTTAATATATGAATAACAATTTATTGAATAAATTTATAACTTTAAATAATCATTTATTGGACGAATATGTTTTTCTGTTCGGTTGTGCTGTTGTTGTTGTTGGTCTTTATTTTTTTTATTTGAATTTTAGATTTGTTTTACTTGTAGACATAATATTTATAATGAATGTACAGCGCTACACAGCATTGCACAAGTACCATTTCAAATTGATATATACCATCTAATTGGATGGAAATTGTTTTTTTTTCTTCAATTTTTTTTTTTTATTTATTTGTTGGATTAATTGATTATCATTTTACTTCATATTTATGTAAATCAAACGAAAAACCAGATTTAATGCATCAACGTCTCAGTGCATATGACATATCTATTTTGAATAAAACATTCGTTTAATTTACTTTCAATTTATTTTGAAATGTGAAGTACATTTTATACTTTTGTAGCATTAAGCTGTACACAAGCTCTAAGTGTTAGCCATGTAATCTTAAAATTCTAAAATAGCACACCACATAGTCGTTTTGTGAAAACATTGATGTCTGAAAACACCTTCCATATAAACCGAAGTGAACATACAATTAATTGTTTGTGACGGCTAACATACTCTTTCTAGCAACGATAATAATAATAATTGTAAAACTGTGAAAGTTCAAATCCATGAAACTCGTCAAATGTATTTCAAGTCAGCTCATCTAATTTCTAATTGAGGATTGCCAACACCTAGTGAAATGTGTTTTCATTTCCTGTCTTAAATTACACCAAAACTATAGAAAATAATGCCCAATCCATCCATTCTTCGTCTTTATCATTTATTATTGGCTGCACATTAGAAAAAGTGTGTAATGCCCAAAATTTCATAAATCTTTTCAGCCTCCGCATTTCTAAAAATGATTTTGACATACATTGTCCCGTGACTATTATTTCCAAAAATCGTCCCTGTCATTTCCCATAATGTTATACTCATCTGTTATTGACAGCGACGACAAATAAACTAGTTCTGGCTAATTTCGTCTTATGCAGTAAGTTAATACAAACGAAGTAATTGTACGTGAAAATAGAAATTTGTAACCACTTACGTACTATACCTTAAGTGCTTCTGGGCGGTAAATGCGAAAATGCAAAAAAAATGCACCTACCGAGCAAAAGCATGTAAAGACTCTTAAACTAAGGAAAAGATTGAATCTTAATAAGCAAGCATTTTTGAAAGGTGACAATATATTGTATGATGATATCGTATAGGAAAATGGTTATATGAATATAGAACATTTTATAATGTTTAGCTTTGCTACACTTCGACCTTGCTGGTTACGTCACATAAGTTTTATTGTATATGAAAAGGTGAAAGTTAAATAGGAAAGGTGTCAAGAGAGTTTCGACCAGCTTTAGTCATAATATCATAATCCTCAATTTCAATAAAACCTAGGCTGCTGGAAACCTAATTCGGTTGTTTTTAGCAAATATGTCCAATACCTTCATGGAAAATATATTTTGAAGTAAATTGAACAAGACATGTGAATTTAGCAATGATATTATGGAGACTGCTAATCATCTGTTGTGTACAACTACGAACAATATAATCATTGTGTATGAGCCGGTGTCCTATTATAATAGCAACAAGAATGTTAAAACAAACGAAGTAATAGATTTTCTATGAAACTAGTTATTACAATCATGAGACGTAACCGATCTAACAGAAAGTCAACAAAATTCTCAGTCCTGCTTTCAACTTTCGCTAACCATTTGATTTGATTTTCCAGTATTTTTACCCGCGGTACAACCCTTCGCGAACAATACAATCTCCAGAGTTATAATTCTTCGACAGTTACATGGTTACATATGTCCACCAGAGTTACTCGTCAAGAGATAAAAGTAACGACTCCTCAAGCTTGTAAGAGTTTCGAGATAATGTTTTGAAACTTTTCGTCCAATTTTCCGTAATTCCTGTAGGGCTATACAGAACTCGAACGTGATCGGACTCTTTAATTATTGATTGAGAAATTCTCAATGAGAATAGACAATGTCAATTGATTGTTAATGTCTGCACTCTACGACGCGGCTTAACAATGAAAAAGCTTAGTTGAATTTAAAGCACAACTTAAAATCATTAAAATGATACTGATATCTCGCTAAAACTACATTTTTTTACATCTCGTTTTAAGTGGTCATTGTAAGGGTCAGATTTCTTTTCGTTCTATAGTCTAACTAGGTTCTCATCTATCTTAATATAACATTTTATCGATTAAAATCAATTTAAACTTTCAGCAATTTTAATGACAAATTTTTATTTTTATTTTCAGGTAATTATGAAACCAATTGCTACTGCTCAAGAAATATGAATTCAAATAAAAAACCTGCATACGTAAGTAGCGCAATAAAAACAAAAATTGTGGTGCCCAAAGTATATTTATGCAAAAATGCAATCAAATCAATTGATACAAACCTAATAAATGTCGTTTAAATATCATTATTTGAGAAAATATATAACCAATTAGAATTCGTAATCTATATGTCACGACTACATGTATGTTAGCTTTAGCTGGTACAAGATATTTATAACACAAATATCGCCATGTACTTACAATCCGCGTCTGTCGACATTAACTTTTCAAAGCTGCAAAAATTTATAGGAATGAAAAAAAAACAACAACAACCGTCCGTTCTCATGCTTAAAATATCATTTATGTCATGCAAACCAATCGGTTGATTGCTTTATTGCAAAGAGATTAGAAATGCATTAATAAATTACCAAACACGTAGAATATTTTATAAAATGCGCTGAATATTGAAAGAAAATGTTCATATTTGACTTAAGTATTCAATTTAATTTAAAAATTTTTTTTTTTCGTGTGATCAGAAAATTGTCTCTTTTTTATGATGCAGAATTTGTTGCAAATTGATGTTGTGGCATTATATGCATTCATATTATAGTCATATCATTTTGGTGCTCACATAAATTAAACAATCAACCGGAAGTTTCGATACATAAATTGGCTGCTTGAGCAATGGAAGTAAAAGTATGGTTTTCTATTAACACTACAAGAGGCTATCGATAAATATATTTTTTTATTCGTTGAATACACAATGGAGAAAATAGCGTTCAAAGAAAATCGCATAACTCATATTTCTTCCTATATATTGCAATAATTGTGTGGTTGCAATCGATAAAATAATTACTTTTACATAAATTTTCCTCTCAAAAGCTCAATAACAATAATAAACAATAAACAAACGCACTTCACACGATTTACCCATACGGCTTGTACCAGCCACCATATCATGTGTATAAAATGGTCCTCACGATACACCGCACAGGGTTAATTAAAATGACCTTTCCGTTTTTCGATTTTATTTTTCCGTGTTTTTATTTGAGTAACAAATAGAGGTTTTAGGCTTCGGACATAAATATATATACGACATTTTTATTAATAAAAGGCAACACATTTAAAAAAACAACAAATTTTATACTTTTGTGTGACTTGCTGGTGTGATAGCGGTGATATCATTTTGTTTAAATTCCGGAGTGTGTTTCGTATAAATAAATCATTGCATTTTGATAATATTTGTTGTCGACTAATATATTTCAAGGTTAATAGACATGTTAATATCCACATATATATGGAATGAACACAGTGGTCGTTGTGGTATCTACTGGTTAGATAACCGAAGCGAAATATATATATTTTTTCCTCTATTTTCGGCTTGAATACGATAAATTATGATGAGCTTTCTTTATCGTCGAAATCTAAAGTTTGCTCAGCATGTTACTATGCACATTTTTGTTTAAAAAAAAAACAATAAATGACTTTGGGTGAGGCTGGTGAGATGCTGGTTGATATCATCAGGACAATTTGTTAAACTTTTTATTGCCGATAATATTGCAGTCACAAATTAATTGCGAACACTCTTTATGTCTTGATAGGGGTGTGTGACATATGTACATTTTTGAAATTTTTTCCATACATTTGGCGTATGCAGGAGCTCGGAATAGTAGGTTACATTGGATGCTGCGAAAGTAATTCATAATATGAGGTAACTACTTTGTGATAAAAGCAAACTCACAAGTGGATTTTTAAGCAGCAAGCAGCAAGCGAGGTATACATATATACTTGTCGAAATACAGTCACGAAGCAAGTTGCTCAAAAGCACACGAGTTTGCGAGTTGCACAAAGTAATGACGTACGTAGCAGCATCCAATGTATTCTGGTTTACTATCTGCACCATGCACTATGCAGGAAAATGAATGGAAAAAAAATTAATCGAAGATAGTCCACACGAATGGATAATTTTCGCAGGGGGCAAATTGCTATGTAATGGTCAACTTTCGTATAGGGCAGGTAGGAAAATCGGTCTATAACGTATACTACTTTACACAGAGGCACGAAATCACAAAAAAATCAAAAAATTCCTCACTTTCGTCCCCAACGCACTTCAAGCAAGAGTTATCACAGTGGACAGCTGCCAAATACAGTACTATTTTGTATGAAATGGTATTTTACAGTGTTTTACAGTTGTGTGACATACTGTCAAGCTTCAGTACCATATTTAAGGTTAGGTTAAGGTAAGGTTAAGGTTTAAGGTACCCTCTCTTCGTCGAGGTGCGTTGCCACAAAGCATCCAAGTGTCCAAGTGCAAGCAATGAGGCTTCAGCAACATTTTTTTTATTTCACACGTTGAAAAACAGTGCCTGTTAAATCCGCTAATATTTTTTACATTTTTCGACTCTATAAGCTACGGAAGGAAATATTTTTTGTTGATCAAAATAGACTAAGATTTGTGCTGAGAAAATCTTGGCTTATATGCAAAAAAAAAAATTATTATAATACGGCGTTAATAACCATTACCATTGATTGCTTATAACGTTTAAATATCTACAGACCAAGTAACAAACTGCAGCGCTGCACTCTATAATTTCTGATGTTAAAATTGGATGACATAAAATATAAATGCAAATTCTATGTAAATTTTAAAATATTATTGGTTAATATTTAAAAGTATCGGAGAGCGCTACTAACAAATAAGCCGCAGGCAACCTTCTGCATTTAACTAATTATTACTTTAAAATCGACTTTGTGCAGGTAATTGCATTGTATATATACGCTGGCATGCATACCTTCAATGCAAAAATTTTAATGTGTGCATCGCCATATCATATTATAAAATACACACATAAAATGTGCATGCAAGGAGTCGGTTGCGGTAGTTTCAATGTTTATTTTAAAAATGAAATGCGAAGCAAAACCATGTCCATAAACATTGTGTGTGAAGGGTAAAAGACGTGTTTAACAGTTAAATGTTTTTGAAATATACTTGCAGAGAAAAAAAAGAAGAAAGAAGATCGAACAAGAGCAAATGATGTTACCAACAAAAAGCAAAACAACCATCACCGACATGCATATTTTTGATTTATTAACTTTTGAATTTTTCGATTTTCTGTTATTAAATTGTTTTGATTTTTTTGAACTTTCACGTTAATCTTATGAGATCTGAGCAATTTTTTGAATGGTGCCAGAAGGAACGTTAATGGATTTGGACGCGCAACATTTTGTGCATGTGGTCTACACGATACTGAGTCGCATACACATGATAATTATATCTTTATTAGATTTACTGGTAAAATTAAGAGAGATATTGAACTACATTGTTGCTACAGAAAGACTTTATATGGTCTTTGTGTCACGACTCTTTTTAAAAAGAAATTCAACTAAACTTTGGTAGCATCAATTAAAAGCAACGTAAGATTTAAGATAGTTACGGCAGGTGATATTGGTATGGTACTATATGTTTTCACTTAGATCTAACTATACATTTACGTAGCAATGTCTGATTAGTGACTCAACCACTTAATTAATCTGGCATAAAAAAAGGTTTTGTCGTGATAACTAGGTCAAATTTCCTGGAAACCGAAGAATTGGCAAGAAACTGTTCTTCCACTCACAATTTATACATTCCGTTTTCTTCGAAGAATGATTTCTCGGAAGATTTCCAAGGGATTAAGGGATTTCCAAAGAATCGCGCACTTCGGATTGTATATTGTATGTCCTAAGTACCTACAGTACACGCACGGAATTCTTACTAACTTTCTATTCACTTGTTTTTGACAAGATGAAGTTAAAACTCTCAATCGAAATAGTCTACATTCCCTGCCTGAAGTCTAAATAAACAAATTATTTGATGTCGTAGCTTCTCCGTCATGGAATTAGTCCATGTCCTGTCAATAGTTAATCTATATGATTATTTATTTGAACTTTGTGACAATAAATGTTTCATCAAAATCCTGTACTTCATTGACATATATTTCTTCAGTACGATCGGGTGAGATTAGGGTACAGAGATTATTTAATGCGATATAATTTTGGGAAAACTTTCGCTATCTTTAACAATTAATAACAGTGGAATGCAAGGTTTGGCTGGCTACCTGACGGCTGATCGGGCGAACTCGAAGCGGCCGGTAAAATTTATTGTTGCATGTAAAAAAGCAAACGGTTCACTATGGCCAGTTCGGGCCTGGTTGAGTACATTTCATTATTAGCTTTATATCAACGACAAACGTCTCATCATGTAATAGAGAATTTGTTATTACTTCTTGCGTCTTAAGTATCGCCGAACTGAGTAAATTAATTAATTTAACTATAACGGACCACTTTCCCGAGCCCACTGCTTATATTTGTTGTCGATAACAGATGACTAGCCATTCTAAAAGGTTGCATGAGTGGATTATGCATTTAATTTAAGAATTTTATAGCTCCAATAGAGCTGACGGCATACCGCAGCGACCGCTATACTCGGTACATAAAAATGAACACAGCCATATTTTGTCGTGCACGATACAACGCATAAAATTTCCAAATTGAAAGTAATCCAAAACCGAACCCAAATTGAAACCTTTCTATCGTCACATTGTCCTCTGAAATGATAATAAAACACCGAACGAAAACACCATCACGATGCATTTATTTTATCCTTATCTAACAAATGGTGACCTTAATTAAAAATAACCAAGTAAATGCATTAACAATGTAACAGATTAGGTAGACAGGCAGACAGACATTTCTCTTGTAAAATAATATGTTTATACTACACGACGACGCGTTAAAAAGAAAAGAAACCATACTATGTCGATCTTACACATTCAATGAATTAAAATAAGGAACATTGACCAAAAGAAAACATTAAAAAACAATTTTCTTCTTACATAAATTTAGGTCTCCTCTACCCGCTATGAAGCAATCGAAACTTAAAACAAAAATCTTACTTGACCTACCAACTGAATACCATTATGGTAAAAAAAAACAATTTTATCAAAGTGATTCATCACACCGTCTGAAAACATACAAAGTGTGGGCATTAAATTTCGGTCAGAGAAGTCAAAGGACAAACTAATTTATCCTATATGCAACTGACTTTGTTATCTGATTTATTCGTTAATAATACAGTCTAACGTTAAGACCAGTTGATAGTTGTGGACATTACCAGATCAAGATGCTTTGGCTCAGATTTGCTATGCAAAGCTTATTAAATATTGAAGCAGAAATACAATGATTGTGAGTTCATGAGTGGTCAGCATACACTTAAAGCTTACTCTATTAAATGTGTTACTATTGGTATTGCAACTATTGATGCAACTGTCAAGGTGATACAGCTCAGATCTTAATATACGGCTATTCATCTGTTATCAATCACGACGAAAAAAATATTTACAAGCTCTAGGTAAAATGGTCCTTTATATAGAAAATGCATGTTAAAAAACTTGAAGTACAAGAGTTGAAATCAATAGATTAAAAATACTTGGATCAATGGAAGTAATAGATCCGATAATAATACTGGTGATATGCTTGCCGTCTCTAACAGGATAAGCTTTCACAAATGAAATTTCACAAACGACAAGCGTATCGCCTGGTTACAGTTAAATCTGTCACTTCTTTTGATAAAAATATAGTTTGTTTGATGGACAAACTAGTACTTCTTTAATGGTAATCAATAAAGTTAACTAAGCCATTCTGTACCCACTGAATGACTCGTATGATGGAAGCCAAAAACGATGTCTAGCCTACATTTAGGCGAGATATCGTTTAGCATCTAAGTTTAGTCAGATAATATTTGTATACTTTGAGGCTGGGTTTAGAAGTCACATTAGGTCGCTGGTCCAGACTGCACTTGATATTCGTCGTAAAAGGCTGTTAGTGAGGTCTCAAAACTAATCCAATTAAACTATTCAGGAAGATATTGACATACAAAATGCAGATCCAGCTGTAATTGTCTTAAGCTGAATTTTTTAATATTCGTCAAAGTCATCAGCACCGCCGACGTTTGAATTTCTCAGTCCCAGAATGAGGACAGCCAATAACTTCAGAAAGCGATGACTTAATAATGGAAATTTACAAAATATCTACCGAAATTAGCGCATTCGTTTCATGCGAATTTTAAGAACACACATCACCTCCAAATTAATTTTAAAAATGAATTCGTATCATACTAAACTCCCATGCAATTTATTCAGACCTTTCACAAATCTTTTTTTCCTTTTCTTTATTTTTGAAATTTTTTCCCTCCTTTTTTTTATTTCAATATAAAATATTACGTTCTGGTTGTAGGTTGTTACATGTCCTGCGCTAATCAAATTGCACATGCGCTTATAATATGCATAAAGTTTTTTGAAATATTGTTCAACATATTAGCTACTAACATAATACTTTGAGTAATGTATTAGAAACACGCAACATGCAATCCAGCTAACTAGTCACAAAATTTATAATATTTTGTTTTTAATAATTTGCAAGTTAACAAGTTGAAGCTTTGTTAAAATAATATTAATAAAACTGGCGAAAAACAAATTCTTCACTATCTACACAAATAGTAAAATTGTGCAATATATATCTATTCGCTTATGCTCGGCTCACATGCATGTTTACCTCGACGCTTTGTATATATTTTGTTAATTTCGATAGGATATTTTGTTTGATGTTAAATTATGATAAAATATATTACAAATTTATCCGACAATCGATCACTTATACACAATATATATATATTGGACTGAATGATTTATCATTTTATACTGTTTTCGCAAATAAAATGGATTCAACGACTCATGCATTGACCATCATCGCGTAGAATGACGTTAGCCAGTGACTGTTAATTGAATGGAAACATGTTAGTCCTTTCAGAATTTGACTAGGCTGTGCAGAATCAAACCAGTTCGGTAAAGTATGTTCATGTAAGCAACATTTTGTGAAATTAACATTTAGATACTTAGGCATAGGCACATGCCAACCAATCGGAAATCTTTTGGCAGTACCGGTCTGTATTAACATTAAATTTTATCTTACAACTTTTCAATTGTTCATTTCGCACTTTAATGAATTACACACACTCGCGTAAGGCACTTTGTTCTTTATGGTGTGAACTCAATGGGATATGGGATATTAAAGATCTTCGAGTAAATTTGAAGGTGAATGTAAGATGCAAAGTTAGTCTTAGCGTACAGCTTGGAGAACTTTGGAATAACGTTTTCGACTTCAATTTCTTAAGAAAGGAGGATCGACAATTAAAACATTGATTCATTTGGCTTCGTTTTGGTTAGCCATTGGAACATCAGAAGAGGGTAAGAGTCCGCTGATTGCGATAAAAGGAGTCAATTTGGATCTTACAATAAAAGTTTAAAAACAGGGTTCACTTAGGTAGGGTTGTCCAACAGAACAATAAATGAAAAAACTTGCAATTGGGTTTTAGTGAAAAAAAAACTCCCAAAATTTATTCAATCCAAATCGTATCACTGAAAATTTCGTTTCTACGGAAGATTGTACTTGACCCGACACTCTTTGTATTCTTTCTGAAGTTCCTCACATTTCGTCAAGTCACTTTCTTTCTCTGTACAATGAACGAAATTCAATCTTTCTCTTTCGCATACCTTTTCCGAGCTGTCAGAACTAGAACTTGGGGTAGTTTTTGAATCCGAACTTGAACGGCCGAAGAGACCAGAAATGGCAGAGGTAAATAGATTTCCGATCGTTGATCCAACTGCAACGCCAGCCGCTGTTTCGGCGACTCTTTGAAACAATCCCGGTTGTTTTGGGGGTTGAGTGGAGCTTTGTTGAGGTTGCTTCGCTGGTTGTTTGGGATGTGAGTCTGTCGAGCTTCGACTTTGTTGATTGGAAGATTTTCTTCCACGAGGATTTTTGTTGGAAGAACTCATTTTTGCAGAAAAAATAATTTGTTATTTGAATCAAATGATTGATTAAAGGTAGAATTTGTTAGGGCTACTTTGCTACCAACAGTACGTTTTACATTTAAGGCTAAAATTTGAATTTGGATTTCTTACAAGGTCATATACAATCTGTACTATCTGTATCGCATTGTCCTGCAAAATCCGATATAAACACATATCATCATTGAACTGAACCTCATTCGAACGATGAGCATTTAAAAATTAAATTTCGAAAACAACATTCACTTACGAAGATTGTAAAATTTTTATTTATTATTTCATAACAACCCTTTAAGTCCATCTCAAAGCGAAAGCAACACAAGCATGTGTGAATGCATATTTTAATGAATTAGGTACTGTTATAGCCCATATTACCAAATCAAAGGAAACAAAACTATAGCATGCAAGTACGATCCGCACTTTTTGTATTCATACACACTCAACGTGTCCATACGATACGATAATCAAAAACCGCATAATATAAATTTCGAGTCCATCTCATCATACACGTTGTTGTATTTATATGTGTGCTTCAATTGCATGTGTGACGGATTGGATACGCACACAGATAGAACTACGGATTTTATTCAACAGGTAGAAAAGAAATATAATACCTTACGGGTCTTACCTCTTTCATCGGAGACTATCAATTCTTTGGTCACTTTGAATGTGAAAATTTTAAAGTTGTTTTTAGTTTGCATCGGCTATTCAGAGGGTATACAACAAACGCAACCAGTTTTGTGTGTGTTTAGGATGCACAGATAACGTGCAAATGTGACAATTTTTTTTGTATTGCATTTTGTAATTGGATTTTGATGGTAAAAAAAACGAAGAGAGTAGATTCGAAACGGGTATAAAAGTGTTTTCTGAATGATACAATAGAAACATGTGTGCGTCTGGACATTGAGTTTAAGCGTGTGATTTTTTTTTTCTAATTCGTAGAGTTTTTTTGTGTGTTCGGACATTTGTTTGACATCGGACACATACATGCATTCAATGTAGGTAATCCGACCAATCTTTGGATTTAAATTTAAATGAATTCATTTATTGACGAGACAGTCTAGCGTTATAACTTATGTGATGATTTCGATTGAAACGTTTAACGTTTTCATGTAATCAATTTTATGAATTAAGGATGTGACATAAGCTTTTTCACATGGGTCTTTGTTTAGTAATACAATACCACCGCTGTCGCTGTCATATTGCATCTTATAGTACACTCTCGAAATCGAACTAGAAGCTCGGATTTTAATGATCAATAGCATTGTTTCAAGGAAGCTAAACAATTGGCGCTAAATCTTCAGTTTTTCATAGAAATACACGGAGATTTCGATCGAATCATCATGTACCTAATCAACAAGATCCTACTCGTACGTCCTGGTTTCAGGACTTACCGGGGCTTATATTGTAAATTTCACATTAGATTGAATCTACCTTGCACTTACTGCTTGTAATGAATTCACCTTACACTTACCGTTTGTCGTATCAGTATACTGCGTGACCAATATCTGATTCACTTGTCATATAACATCAAAATTTTCGATCCATAGCAATTAGATTAGATCCACATAACCTTGACTGACTGTCTCCATTGTTATAAAAATAATAGTCCCTCCAACACCTTACACTAATTATGTAGTCTAGCTCAACGCATTGTTGTGTGCAGTACAGAGAGTCTTCGTTCCTCATCAATTACATTATTGTTATGTAAATATTGTTGATGTAATAATTCACCAAACATCAACAATTCGTATGCACATGTTTCTAAAGATAAACTTTTTTTTTGTTATAAAAAAAAACGAGTTTTTAATTCAAGTTTTCCAACATGTAATGTACTTCAAATTTTCATATCTGGTTTCGGATATTTTTATTTATCTTTTCGTTTATTTTTATTAATGAAATTTTGATGACACTTTTTCTCTTCCAAATGGTACACAGAGTGAGAGAGAGAGAAAAATTATTAGAAAAATCAAGTTCAATGTGCAATAAAACGTAGTACCAAAAACAATTCAATTAAAGTTGCCAAGGATACTCTACAACGGCTAAGAAGATAATATCGACAGTGACTCAATGGAATTAAAGTGATACCTACAAGTGTTCATTGTATTTTAAAATAATTAGTGTGATGATCTCTTAATGATAAAAATCGAAGTTTTGCATTGAAAATATATCTTTCGAATGACAATGCATTCGTTGTGCCATTAATAATATCAGTTATGGAAAAACCACTGCTAGCTGACTTAACTGTGGGAAAAATGAATTTCGAAAATGATATGGATGAATTCAGTGCACATTTTGAAACGAACAGTTCGATGGTGAAATGGTGAGTTGAATTATTATCAATTGGTCGTTTTACGATCAAAACACGCTGAAAGTATGCAGGCGAGAAAGCCACATGAGAACACGACAAATTCAAATTAGAAATTACTGATTTTATGGGGTTATCGATACGTTTTGCTAATTATGTTTTTCACGATGTTCCCCATCACCACTCACCACATATTTATTTTATTACGGAAATCGTTGATTCAAACAAACCGATTAGCAATAAATTTGAACGATGACAGCGACTACAATTTTAATGAAGATTCCGTGCGAGTATCGACTTGAAGAAAAGGTGACTCGTCCCAAGTCGTTATAGAATTGTAGCTACTCGACTGACGTGATTAATTAATAAGTCTTTCCAGTCTGAATTAACAGTCATGAGTAAAGTCGCGATTATGATTTTTCTGCTGTAAAGTTTACTTTATATCGAAACATTTTACTTTTCGACTGGAATAAAATCTATTACTTCAATTGTTTTAGCATGTACTTTGCTGAAACAGGCGACGTTATCTAGAGCTAATCATTTAGTTTTGTCGTTATTGTCGATAACAGATGATATAGCTGTCTGTAAAGAGTTTTTGTTAATACGTTTTGTCTTGTAGGTTGTTTACACACAATACATGCTTGCTGTGTTATTGTTTATAAACTGTAAAGTGAAAAGTAATGAGCTTGGCTAATTGTATTTGCCCGATTTTACGTTCAGAGACTATTTCACTACATCAGGTCAGACTGTTTCACTACATCAGGTCTTAAGGCCCGTCATTGGGAAATGACAGGACAGTCTCCCGAAAATGTATGGAAAATTTTATCACAAAAATTCAACGAAAAAATTCAAAACTCACCTCTTATGCTTTCCATTGTATTCGGGCATAGTCTCTTATGGTCGCCAAGGCATATTTGAACACTTTTTACTCGATGCAAAAGCAAAAAGTTTTTTTTTGTTTTGTCGCGACAAAAACACAGAAAATATTTTTACACAACTGTGACACCCCGCTACTATAAGTACTAGAATGAATGTTTGCTGTGTTCATTTCGGCGGTAAAATATTTTCGTTCAAAAAAGTGTGAGTTCAATAAATCTGTAATTCTAATATTATTAAATGGAAAATTGCAGTCATGGGAGGGATGCACTCTAAAAAACGGTGGACGTTTTCTATGAACGACGCTTGGAATAAGTTGGTTATCACCTTTTTTGTTTTTGTTTTGCTAAGCAAATTTTTGTATTCCTCGTTAACATTCATCAATAATTAAGTTGGTACCCTAACACCTAAAACAAAGGTAAATTTAAATAAATTTCTATTCCCATACCTAGCCAAGCAAAAATTTGTGTTTATTAAGTATGGTAGGTTCTTACACATTAACAAACATTTAAATATTTAATTTGATAAATGTACAAACAAAACTGAATACCACAGTGATACGAAAAATAACACATTTTAATTCGTTTCCATATTAGGTATTTACATTTTTAAAGTTTAAAACCGTTCACGAAAAAAGAAAATATTTTCTACAATAGCCGGTGCGCGGTGGGGAGAATTCATATGCCTTTTGTAAGTGATTTGGCAAACACATCTTCAACTCAATTTTTTTTTCTGTTCCTTTCGTTATTTATTTTGAGAGAATTTTGATATTTACTTTTCGAGAAAAAAAATGTTTGGTATAGTGAGTCTCTGTCAATTTTTTTTTTATTTTCGTTCAAGAATCGTATTTTATTATTAGCTTTTCCGAACGAAAAAAAAACCAACATTCTAACGTCACGTCTAATTATACATATCAAAATTTGTTGTTTGTTCGGATGATTTAGACAATTATTAAATAATAATTTACCTCCGAACAAATTATACATCCAAATACGAAAAACGAAACCAATCATTCAAACTTTAATAAATCGTCTTGGATTGTTCCAAAATGTATATCAACATGCATACTATTATAATAGTCTCCTTTCTCATGACCCAAGTTTTATGACCGTCATACAACACATCTCAACCCATCAGTCTGATAGGTAATAATAAGTACTCTGCGATTTCGTTGTATACACACGAAAAAAAAAAACTTTCCTTTAAGTTTTTGTTGACCCTTTTTGGCCGACAGAATCTCACAATATCCATCATCCATAACACATTAAACATTGAAAAATCCAACGAAATGTTTTTTAAACTACACATAATTGTATATACAGATAGATGTATATGCAATGTACACACATATCACATCAAACAGAGGTTTTTTTTTCTTCTTAAATGTTTGTCCCTTTTCTCGGCTTATTCTCTTATTATGGACTGATTGTATGAAATGTTTAACATTCAACGAAAAATATTTTTTTTTTTTAATAAAATTTCAGACCATAAGAGAGAGAGACCTAAAACACAATGAAATGCATGGGCCCGCGAGGTATTTTCCTTTTTATGTCCGTATTAAATTGGACAAGAAACAGGCGAGATGTCCAACATAGACGAATAATAGAAAATAAAAATGTATTCGAGAAAGAAGCATTATAGAGGTCCGTATAGGCACGGTGTCTTTTGTTCTTTTTTTTTGGTTGAAGATGTATTGGTGACTATTACGAAATGTAAGGGGCATCTGAATCAAATACGGTTTTTATCCGAAT
Source organism: Bradysia coprophila (assembly GCF_014529535.1). Taxonomy (NCBI): domain Eukaryota; kingdom Metazoa; phylum Arthropoda; class Insecta; order Diptera; family Sciaridae; genus Bradysia; species Bradysia coprophila. The sequence continues at coordinate 4,796,350 of NW_023503584.1, forward strand.
GTACATTTACAAATTTCATTACCGAAACACACTAGGACGTAAATATGATAAAGGGTTGAAAAACGGACCCTTTTATCGGTCTATTTTGTGATTCAATTTTTTTTTCTTCCGAATATCAACGATACATGTGTTGCGCCGAATTAAAAAAAAAAGAGAAAATGAAATCTCAAAACGTGCACAAGGGACTGGAAGAGCAATTTTATTGAGACGCTGGTGCTGTAATTGTAATTTTGATTTGAATATCATACACTTTATACCCATTCACCAAACTAGTTATTATGGTTTAGCAAATTACAGTAATTTTATCCGGTTTTGTAACTACCTTTGTAAAATTATTGTATCAGGTGAATGAGGTATCTTCTTACAGCAAACCAGTGAGATGTGTCTCTCGTTAAAAGCAATTTGATCAATTATAATGTGGACTAGACAGTGAGGAATCAACAGCTTAGATGGAATTTCAGATAGTCTCTGAATAAATTGTAATTTTTCAATTTTTTTTTCTTGTTTTCTAATTTCACAAACTTTTTTGGTTGGAACCATGGCAATTAAATTCAAATTTATTCAAATTGAAATTTGGAAGTCTGAGTTGAACACTGTCTGAATGGACTTGATTTTATTGAACACAGAAATTCGTTAAAATTTGGTTTTGTCTTTTTTGATTATCCTCCGATTCATTATCGGAACCTTATATGTGTTGCAATGATATCGAACCTTTCGAAACACCAAATAAATTCGATTCAGTAAAATTGTATGTTGAAAAATTACCAGTATCTCTCAGACGGGTACGGTCGATTGTATGTGCATGCATATAGAGACCACTGTTTTTAAAATGACTCGACAATATTCTTGAAACTTCTTGGCGTCAAAAAAGGAAGTTATGTCGAGAAACAAAATCATTGTTGTATAATTTCTGCTATTCAATAAAAAAAAAAACTTCAATTCAATTCACCGTCTTCCAATAAAAACAATTGAACGACGCTACGGCCTTATATATATATAAAATAATGTGTATGATGTCCGAAGGCAATACCTCAATTAAGAATTTCAAGAATATTTTTTCTCGTACATTTTTGGTTATCAAAGCGAAATAATAAACATTTCAAGTGTACTTTGAAATACAAAAGACTATTGATGTACACACCACAGATGATACTCTTTTATGAGTCGAAAATATTTTCCGTGCATTGGCGTTTCTGAAAATATTCACTTAACTGAAAATTAAAAGTCGTCGGACATTCTTTGTGCGGAAGAAGGACGGTCTAAGTGCAACATTCTTGATTCGAGTGATGACCTCTTTTTGTTTTTTAAGGAAGTGTGAGTTTTCGTTTAGACAATTGGGTGACTATTTAAGGATTGCTAATTTTATTGCTTTCTTTCTAGAAACGATTGACGTATCACGATGCAGTCTATTACTTCCATTATTTAAACAATTTGATATAAAATCTCCTACTTCAAAGGTTTTAACATACATTTTGCTACATAAAGAAGCACTAGCTAGAGACCATTGCTTTTTATTGTCTTTGCTGATGATAACAGATGATTAAACAGATATCATCCAATTTAAGATAGTTTATTGATTCGTTATTGCATGAAGACTTCATGAGTCACTCATAAAATATGTCACACTCCGAAAAGAGAGAATTTCACGTGATATTTCACACTTTTTTTTAAATATTTCGCATAAATTTGTGTAACAGTACACTGTAGAGATTCTTTCTGAAAAGCGCCGATTTTAGCATGACTCGTCATCGTTGTCCAAAGTTCTATCTAAGTAATCTAAGGTCGAGAACAGATACTGTATACTGTAACTGGATCATCTTTTGTACCAAACACATGCAACGTTTTCTAGGCTCTCTAACAAAAAAAGACTGAAGAAAAACTATTAAAATTAAAATTGAAAAGAAAAATTACTTTCAAAGGGGTGTACAGTTAATTATAGTAGGTTAACCACAATACACGGCGCTCATGATCATTAAAATCCCAAAAAAATATCATCTACATTTACACACTATTTTTGATACCTTTCTCGTCTCGATGTCAATCCATCATATATAATTTGCTCAACGGGATTCTTGTTACATATTTTTTTTTGAATATACCTTATTGCGGCTATAGATATAACCTATGATTAGAATCACTATGTGTCCACTCTATTGATATCATAATTCGTCATATATTCTCCAGCAAACACGAGTAAGCCATTAAAATTACTGTAATAAATGTGCCAGCCAAAAAGAGACGTATTAGTAACCGATTTTTATTGTTTTATTTTTATAAATTTTTTGGGTAGTCGAATATACACAGAATAACAGAAACATTCGATATAATAATATTGGGGAAACGCGCGTGTTAGTTCCGCACCACGGTACCACACGAAACGCGATTTATACGATTTATTATTGAGAAGAGGAAAAAAAATTTATATGAATTAAGTAACACAATTTTCACCTTGAAAAATATCATAAAGGTTGCATTAGCATTAAAATGTAAATTAAAAATAAATATTTAAATACATAATTTATTAGCAAATCTCTTACAAACCAATAGGTGTTTCGCGTTATATTATATGCATATAAGAAAAATAACAAAAACTTTATTTTCAAAAGATAAACAAAAACTTTTTATTTGGACGAAAAATGGGTATAGAGACGTTACCATACGCGATGAAAGATGGTTATAATGGTTGGGAAGTTTGAATAAAATAAAATATTTAAAAAGATCGCATGTAGCTGCTATAATTTCTGGCGTTAGAACTTTATGTAACAATTTATCATCATTTTCATAAAAATTTATTTGAGAAAAATGAATATAATGAGAAACGTTCAAGTTTAATTGTAAAATAATGACAATGTAACTCTTGATTAGGTTATGATCGTTATCTTAACAATGAATTGTTTAATTGCTTAATAAATGATTATAATATACTACTCAAGTAGTTCCATGACTGAAGCACGCACCGTACGTTTTAAGTGTTAAAAAAAATAATGTTGTGGGAAAATGGAAGAAAAATTTTACAATTCAAAATGGTAATAATGTTCGTGCGTAGATTCGGTTTATTTGTTTGTTTATTTTGATGATTGTTTTGATTAGTCCGGTGTTTACCTTGATAGTTCAATGTGTTGCTCAAAAGAAAACTCTAACACATCTTATGTTCAAACTACATGAACCGTTCGATAAGTTTGATTATTTTTTGAAAGAATGAATCCATTCATACTATTTGCATACAACCATTTATAACCTTGCTGCCTATTTTAGGTAATTATTTTAATTCTCACACAATATTTTATGTTTCTGTGCGACCCAGCAGGATATTGTTCCTAGAGTGCTAAATTCCAACCCTAATTCAATTATACCATTTGGATGGGATGCCGAATGTGCGAAGAGAAAAAACAAACAAAACAAAACAGTTCAATGCACTTTCGATTTCCGGGTTGTTTGATGAATAGTCTCGCAAGGTAGGTATGTACCATACATGCCATCAATAATCCGAAGAAAAAAAAAAGAGTTTTTTTCCTTTTATTTTTGTTCATTCGATTCTATCAACAAAACACAGCTTAACTTCGCAACAATTATTCAATTCATAATTGAAGATTTTGCAATAAAATCTATCGCTGTAATCGCTCGTATGATGTATGAACACATATACTACATGGTTACACTTAAATAAGCGAACACTCGTAAATATTAATAAGAAATGTGCCTCTATGTAAGCACACACAGTACAAAAAGATATTATTATTAGTTTGTCAGTCAGGTTAAAAATGTATGAAAAACACTTAGAAGGTTACATGATGCGATCAATCATTTAAAAAAAAAACTTTATGGTCAGTGTGTGTATTATATCCCATTTGACTTAAAGTTTTTAACGAGAAGAGAAAAAAATGTAAACGTTTGTATATATACGCGGACAACTAAACATCAAACCGAATACGATTGGAATGATGTTGATGATATGTCTTTGGTTGTTTTATTGATGATTTGAGCTTCCTTTTATGACTAGAAACATTTAACAAAATCCAAACTCATATAAACTGGACAAGCAAACGTTTTATAACCAGCCATTATTAAATTTTCTAAAATCATTACCGTGTATTGACTGACTCGTGTGTTTGTCCAAAGAATATAACAAATTTGAGGTGGCTCTTATTTCACACATGTCGTAATTTGTATTTTTGAAAAGAAAATCTTTCGATTAATTAGTGTTTTGTTTGTATAAATATAAATGTAGCTAGTTAGGATGACTGTGTATAATAATACTCATTATCTTGATGGTCTTATCCTCGTTCGGCTCTATCCGTCCCTGTTTCTCTTCAAAGTCAATTATAAATTTTGTTTTATTTTGTATATACCCGGGGTCAATTCAATCTGATCATTCCCCATTGACTTTCATTTCAAACATTTTTTTATATTCGAAATATAATCACCACTGTGTGGTATAACGCATATACGCAATGCAATTAAAGTCGTAACCTACATTTTCCTTTTTTTTCGATTACACGAAAATGGTTTTTTAATTATATGTCGCAAATTCTCAAATTTCTTGCATCGTTAACTTAAAGAAAAACGTTTTTTCACTTCAAAATCCACATTTTCTCACCAAAATTCAATTGGTTTTTCTCTATACAACAATCCATCGAATAAAACAATTTAATTGAATTTCTAACATCAGATTAAGACACCCGTGAATGACGTTGTGTACATTATATTCGTTTGGTGGATAAATTTCCACTTACATTTTATTTATTCTCTTGTCTTTCTATCAAAATATTAGCTTTTTGAAATTTGATACTATTTGCTCGACTAATTTTTCCATTTTTTTTTTATTATTATGTTGTAACATCACCCTTATAGGTTTTAGATACTTTTTTTTCCTTGAAAATTTTTCGTTGCGTAAATCTTCGTTGTAGAAAATGATCAAATTACTTTGGTTCTTTTCGGTTGATGCATCGATTTATGCGACAAATATTATTAGGTGTAAATATTTTCAGGTGATACACAATGATGTTTATTAGTTAGTTAAGAAAAAAATGCTTGTTATGGTTTACTGTAATTTAAGCGGCTGTAGCGTGAATGCTCATTGGTTTTTGGTTAATAAGATTCTTTTGTGTTTACGTGCAGTTGCGTGTATGTTAAAAGCGATTTCAAAATAACAATATTCTAATGAAATAACGAAGTTTAACCTCAACTAGGTTCTTAATCAGCCAGGGGTTTGATACTTCATTAAATATAAGTGTTTTCACTTCAAGTCTTTCACTTCAATTTTTGTCAACTGTTTTATAAAAGAAGAACAATTTATTTCTGAAGTTTTTGTCGATTACAGGTGACAGCCGCCCGTAGCCGGTTACAATGTTGAACTACTAGGTTTTTATCGGTTGAAATTTAGCACTCCCTTATTGTTATGACTTGTTGGATTCATTCGTAAATCCTGTCTGTATGAATGGAAAGAAGAAATTGAGATTAAAGTTTTGTATTCAGCATCAAAATGAAATTAAAACAAAAGTTACATCATTAATCTTTTGCGACAATGAACATTGAAGAAAATGTTTTAGGACATCTGGTAGGTATTTAATGTAGAAATTAAACAGTACATTTCGTATCTTCGGCTCTGTTTGGAAGCTTCTCAGACGCTAAAAAAGACTTTTAGTCCGTGGTATGAATAGTATTTTTCATAGGCATGTAATTAAAGTGATAGCTATTTAATAAGAAATGATCACAAGAAAATAGGAAATGATCACTAGAAAAAGAGAAATGATCACAATTTTTTTATGACAGCAATAAAAATAGAATTTGATCACCAAAAAATAAGAATTTGATCACTAAATATATGCAATTTTACCACTAACATATGATCGACTCGAAATAAGAAATGATCTACAATTATACGAATTTGATTACAAAAAATAAAGAAATGATCGTGCAAAATAAAAAATTTGATTGCAAGAAATAAGGATATGCTATCTATTATTCTGTTTGATTATTAGACGATGCAAGAGAAAAAAAAATTAACACCTAAGTTACCAACACCGTTCCGGCGCCCGGCTCGCATTGCGGCCCTCCGCTTCGCTACGGGGCAATGGGCCGGATCGCTCGGCGTGTTAAAACGCTTTTTATGTGCAATGAATTACACAGACTAATTATTAGACGATGCGAGAGAGAAAAAATTAACTCCTAAGTTACCAACACCGTTCCGGCGCCCGGCTCGCATTGCGGCCCTCCGCTTCGCTCCGGGGCAATGGGCCGGATCGCTCGGCGTGTTAAAACGCTTTTTATGTGTATTCGTTCGGACTTTTAGTGATCAAATTCTTTACTTTTAGTGATCACATTTGATTTAGCGGGTGGTAGGTACTACTTGTGATCACTTCTTATTTTAGGTTGATAGAATCTTATTTCGTAGTGTTATATTTGAAAAACTGGTTGTGATCACATTCTTATTTTCCTGCAATCATTTTAATTTTCAAGTGATCAATTCTTATTTTAGATTTATCGCTTTTATTTCTTCCCTTTTTCATATTGGACGGATTGTCGGGTCCAAGGTAAAGTCGAAGCATTATAATTTGATCGATTCTATTCATTTTTAAATAATTGTAGTTTTCTAATAAATCATTTCGAAAACATTACAGTATAAAAGCTTGCACATGCGCATTAGAGCTGTTTACTCGCGGTATACCTGCGGGTAATCCGTTCAAATGCACGTGTCTAAGCTTTTATACTGTAATGTTTTCGAAATGATTTATTAGAAAACTACAATTATTCAAAAATGAATTAAATGAGTAGAATCGATCAAATTATAATGCTCCGACTTTATGAAAAATATTCGTCACACTTTTTCTCCGTCGAATATGAAAAATATTATTCGTACCACGGACTAAAAGTCTTTTTTAGCGTATTCGATTCCAGAGCTCGCCTTCGGCTCTGTCTGGAAACCTCTCACACCCCAAAAAAAAACTTTTAGTCTTAGGTACATTTTTATAGTCGAAAATTGGGAATTTGTCAGTTCTTATTCAGATCATTAAAAATATTTTGCTTAATTTTTTAATTTCTAGAAATTTGGGAAAATAAGGTTGTTGAACTGGGTTTACTGCACAATTCTAATTCTTTTGAGCGATTGTACTGTTTCTCCTTTTAAACTTTGGATCATGGTAGTCGTATCGCCATATAACAATTGGTTCTGTTACTCTGCAAAATCTATTACTTCATTAATTTAATACAGATTTCAATATATAAGGCACGTTCACCAGATGTAATTTCTGGCTTTTGTCATTGCCGTCGATAACAGGTGATTAGGTGTTTCTGAAGTAGCGCTAATCAACCACATTAATATTTCCAGAATATAACGAATCCTATTCTCGAACCATATTTTACCGAAGAAAAATCTTTTTTCATGAAAGATCCATTTACCATAATGCTTCTACTGCTCTGACCATTTGCGGTTTGGAAAAAGCCCTACAGCAATAACGTTTTATATTTAGCGCATTTTATCACTCATTTCAAAGAATAACATCAAACAAAAAATCATTTAATAAAAATCTGAACAAAGTCATACAATTTATTTGAGAAAAACAATAAAATTACAGGGTTAATATGTTTTCATTACATGTAATTTAATTTAGTTAGATGTTTATCGCATTTATGATTTAATTTTCTACATTTATATTGTTCTTAGTAATCACGAACTCCATTGCCGAAAGATATACCGAAAAAAATCTTTTGTTTTGAAAATGTTTTTTTTAAAGATGTTTCACTTAAGAAAATACGTTTGACCATTACACGGTATTTTAGGTTTAAAGTTCTTTTTTTCTGGGGTAATTATATTTAAGATCTTAACTGCTCTAAAACATTTTCATTTTTATATTTATGTTGAATTTCACATTCAAATTAAGTGCCAAGCTAAGCTTCAATATACTGTTCGTAAATATTAATTAAATTAATTCGAAAGAACTTTAATGCGTAATGGAATGGACAGTGGATATAGTTTTTTTTCCTCTCTATAATGACAACAGAGTTTGTCCTATGCATAGTACCCCAACGTGTGTTATAAATTATATGAATTTACAAACTATAGCCAGAGATAATGTACCTGTGTGTATAAGAAGCTGATTTATGCAAATTTGAATTTTATTAATTTGAGTAAAATTCCTACATCAGAGTTATAATTTATATATAAAAGGAAAAAAAGGCAGTCGATTTGTGACTATATAATATACCCATAGATATATATATATACATCGCGATGGATGTACTGGGATATGTTTTAAGTTTTTATATAGGTACACCTTATTGACTTCTCTATAACTAAAAGGAATTACGAAAAATTATTGTTATTTTATGTAAATCAATTTTAATAGTTTATATAGTTAAAATTAAATTTTCTTATAAGATATGGTATACGTACACAACACATACACTGGGGCTGGTGGTATGCGATGCGCATGTATTAGTGGAATAAAATTATTAATTATAGATTAAAGTTATTAAGTTTTAATGGATCGTTCGTTAGGTATATTGGATGGAATTCATTAATTCGAGTATATGGAAGCCTGAGCTAATTTCTAATTCATTCCTTTAGGTCATTTAAATTATAGCAATAAATCTTTTCTCTACTTGACTTATAGCTATTACGGCTATTGTTTGAATAAATATGAATATAAGTAATATTTCCTTATTTTAATCTAACGGGTAATCACAGTAGAAGAATGCTGTGAAAAAAATTGTACGTAAATTGTATCGCTTCGTAACTTTACGTGTCACCTATATTCAGATAATTGGTTTCACTCTTTGACAAACGGCAAGGCAATCTTATAGACATTATAATCTGTTACTTCCTTTGTTAATTGTTCATTTAGTTTTTTTGTTTAATAATACGCTGATAAAGAAACTAATCGTTAATTTAGTGTTACATGGAAAATCTTTTACTTCATTTGTTTTAACACAAATTACGTTTTATAAGAGGATACTACCTAAGGTTCGTCGCTTAATTTTTTAGTGGCCGTAAAAGATGACTTGACTATCGATAATCTGAAATCATTATTGTAGTCATCGGTGATATGCATGATCCATAAAAATTGGATCGTAGTTCCTGTGCATTTTTTTAACATATCTGAAGTACACAATGAGATAGTGAGAATGGCTGTAATTTTACACTCAAACAAATACTACAAACAAATATATTATGAGAAAGAATGTTGAAACCGAAGGTTCACTTGGTTAGCAGGTTGCTTTAAACTTCTTTCTAGAAATTACAAATAAATTCAACGATACTCTCTCCCAAAAATATGTTCTGAGTTATCCTTTTTTACAATGACCAATGAAAGTAAGATGATCTCCGACCAATACATTAACTTGCACTGACAAATTGCTAATAAATTCAGCATCATTTTTCGGTCCAATACTATATTGCAATAACCTATTGATGTCATGACACAAATATTTTCACATAAAATATACAGATTAAGTTAATGTTCCGTTCATTTGAACCCTTCGTAGCATAACAACTATAACCAATTGATTGTGTTTTCCGAGTCTCACGGCAGATTTAAATAAATTCCATTAATTAAAATTTAACAGAAAAAATATTTTTTTAATATAAATATCAGAGACTATACAGGGTGAAGATGAAGTTAGTGACAATTTAAAGAACCAAAAAAATCTTTGAAGAACTTTTATGATCAAAACTAATAAATTGCCCCTAATGGATCCTATAATATGAGTGAAAGGAGTCTGTGCAGATGTAATGAATGTTTAGGTATACTGATGGTACACCTTGTCACACACACTCCACACCAATAAGAATTATTATATCATATAAAAAGATATGCCTTTTTTATCTTCTTACTTTTAAGCATTTTTATTCGCCAAAACTCTTCTCGTCGTCGCTTGCATGTGTATCCATATTTATATATTGAGAATTCATTGAATAAAAATAGCGATAAAAACACATTTTATTACATTCGTCTTTTTATAGTTTTTTGACATTTACGAGTGTGGTTTAACAAATAAACTGTTTTTGTCAGTTAAAACTTAATTTATGGCTGGGTGCTAAGGAAATTGTATCTCTCAGGCACTATCAGCGTTTTAAATTTTAGTTTTGCTTCTGGCTTTATTATAAATGAAATCGAAATGATTTTTTTTCTTTCAGCTTCATTTATTGTATTTATATAAAATATAATCTGATTTGGTGTTTGTTCGAAAATACGTCTTTATCAATTTATATGGTTTGTGAATATATATAGATGTATATGCAGCACACCTACTATTCACGATACCCATTTAATGCGAGCGTGAAGATTCATTGGACGATTTTGTATTATATATCTGACCATATTGAGCTATTTGTATAACAACATCAAATTTCGATACGTTTGCATGCATTTAATGCCTGTGAGGTATTTGGCGCGTATTTAAGTAATTAAATATGTTGAAAACAATTTGGAATTTCTGTTATTGGAAAATAGTGTGTGCGATAATGAGACATAAGGTAATTTACGAAGACCTCATTACAGAGATATACGAACAATATGTAATGTGTGTATATTGATTGTAACTATACTACCTGACACATTTAAATGGTATATATAGACTAATTTGAATTTCACTTTTACAATTCAGCTGTAATGCATTACTTTCAGATGACGATGTCAGGTTTATTTATACAAAACAAAAATGAAGTGCAATTGTGGTTTTTCCAACGAAAAATCATTTGTCATTGACAAAGCGACACTAGAATTACCCAGAAAGCGACGAGCTGACGTCACGCAGTGCCACACGTTTTTTACCAATAATTGAAACGTCACTAAATGTAACCCTGAAATATTAACCATTTCATCAATCAATAGCTCATGTTACAGTCGAAACTAATAAATGATCAATTCAAGTGAACATCACCAACTTCAAATATTTCCAGCTAAAAGAGCACTAGAGTATACTCATTTGAACCCTTTCCTAATTAAAATACTGCCAATATGGTAACCCTAACAGCATCTGAATATATGTTCTCTATAATTTACATCTGTATGAAAGTGTAAGATTTATTATCCACGTTTTTTTGTGTGTAACACTAGACGACGTCAACCCCTTTTTTTACTGTTTAAGAATTGATGAAAAGAAAACAGTAGCTTCCTTTTGTGCAATTTTTATTTGTTCGTCTTCGGTGAACGTTGACGGGAAATATAACTTAAAAGAGCAGTATAAATATACCTTACACATCGTTAATGTGTTATTTTTTATTCAGCCAGCATTTTATGGAAAAAAATCATGAAATTGATTTTGAGAAGAATCATTCAATGAACACCAATCCGAAATTGCTTTAATTTAAGTCAATGCAATGACATGCAACTTACAAGAAATTATTTATTTTTGCAGGCGAAGAGCACCATCAAATCCAGATTCACCGATAAGCAACCACACCGGTCCAGAAACAATAAATCATGTACAAAGTGCCACAACGCAAACAGCGTACCTTCCCGCAGCAAGGTTAGTATAGAAACTCTTTTTTTTTTCATTCTACCATGCGTTTTAGAACTTCTAGAAACGGTAACCGGATCTTGATCCAATCACATGTTAAAAGTTTAATGAATTTCCTAGTGTTTGATACAAAATCTACTACTTCAGTCGCGTTAACATTCATTTTGCTCACCACATTTACCAAATATCATCACTCATTATTGTCATTGCTGTCTATATCAGTGATTAGTTGTTTTTGGGTCGTCAATTTTCATCACTAACTATAAAGTTCTCGGACCTTTTATAAACAGTAATCGTATTGGTACAAAATCTACTACTTCAGTCGTTCTAACAAACATACTACACGCAGCGAATTTTGAAAACATATTTTCTGTATTATACCACATTAACCGAAGATAATCATCGCTTATTATTGGCATTGATGTCTACAGCAGATGATTAGCCGTTTATACTGAACTGGGTCAATTTTCATGATTATCTATTAACACACATCTTATGTCGAAAAGAACACTTTCGGGAAAGAATGAAAAAGGAAAATTCAAACCGAACATAGGATTAGATCTCTAAATGTTTCTCCTCATGAAGTAGTGGTGGCAAATTGTTACTGGTTTCCAGACATGGAACCTTTGTGTGTTAAAAGCTCTCACTACCGTTTCCCTTACATCCTTATTCAATAAAACTCCTTTTTTTTAAATCATGTAACTATTTCATTTCATTACAGATTCTTTGAACATCCACTGACTGCTGCTACCTCTGCAATGCTCAATATATCTGGTAACGGATCGAACAATGACGACGAACCGGGAACAAACGGAAGTACCGGCAGTGTTAACATTGGTGCATTGGGAACACCGCACCAAGTGCACCAAGTACACAATCCAAATGGTAGCACGTCATTTGTGTATGAATACTACAAAGTACCTGATAAAGATGGACTACAATGGAGGTATGTTCTTATATATCTATTCTACTACATGATGCGATACATTCATTTAAAATATCCAACATTGCTCACTATTCGTTTTAACATATTTTTCCATTATAATGTTACGGTATATAGCTAGTTCCTTAACCATTCAACGACTACATTTTAATTCAATGAAATATATACAATATTCGCACTACAATCAACTTTATTATAAATTCTTATTGTGATTTATTATTACAATAGTCCATTCATTGTATAAATTACATATCCTATCTACACAGCCGTCGAAATATAGGTTACATTTACACGTTTTTCGTACGACATTTTATTGTCTAGCTCCAGATAAAGAATTCTACAAAAAATAATTTTTGTTTTCTTTTTTTTTCGTTATAATTCAATTATTATTTGTTATTTATATTAGATTTGTAACCATATTCAATGGCCTTTTTCCTTTCATTAAATTCGTTGTGCTTTCTTATGTGAATGTTGGCTGGCTCGTTGTATAATGTGCCGCGGATAGTTTCTTTATAAAAGGTTTGAATTTTTCTATTTAATTTTCAGACAAGATAAGATTTTTCGATTTGCATGTATATGAGTGGATAGAAAATTTCATTATTCCATTATGTGATGTTGTGAAAATTAAATCGTATTGTTGAAGTCAATGGACCGTGAAAGAGATAATCGCATTCAGTTAGACGAAATCTTGTTCATCCCATTCAGAATCATTTTACCAAATTTGTTTTTAAAACAATTTCGTGTTTCTGTCTAGCACGCGTGTAGTCATTTCAAATGCTAAGTGATTCCGTAATACAGAAAATTTAAATAAAAAATTTCTGATTTTTACCCAAAAAGAAGAACGAACCAATTTTAATAATGTGACATTGGGTCTTCAAATTTATCGTTTTTATTCGATTTCCGATTAGAGATGGAAACTACTAACAATTTACCGGCAGGGTGTATATCATTACAATACACCTTATGCAATGATACATAAGGTGGGCTTATTTCAAATCAAAAGACAGTCGTAAAGTATATGAAACTTGACAGCTTCGTTGTGATCGTTTTAAAATTATGTCGTACCGAGTGTCAGACACTTTAACAAAATCTAAATTTATCTTATTAACACATGTGGCACTTACGGTCCTACTTATGCCACTATTCAAGCCAATTGAATAACTTGAATTCGTTGTGTAAAAACCATTTCAATTTTTTGACTTGGGAACTAAGTTATATGTGGGCGGTGGATCTAGATACGGTTCAGGAATTTTAGGATCTATATGAATGTGAAGATAAACAAAAGTATTTAATTTCGTGAGACACATAATTGCAAATATTTTAATGTCGGATAATGCGGAAAAATCAACGATGCGAAGAGAATTCCACTTAAAATAATAATAATAATCGCCGATTCAATTGTATACAATCTAAATGAAACAATTGCTGAAACTGTAAGAAAGAAAAAAGAGTTAAGCTTCCATGCATAACACTGAAATTATTCAAACATTTCAATAAATAATCTCATTAGATACACTTATTCCATACACCCACATAAAAACTATAATTTTTTACTCAATACAATTAAACCATATCCACACCGAAAAACTAATAAATTTATTTCTAGACTTTTTTTCTCTCAATCTCAAATATTTCATTTGACTGGTCTGTGTCTGTGTTAAAATTTAATGTACCTAATAATATGGAAATGCATTTAACGAAAAAAAAGTGTATAAAATTAGATAGACACACGGTATATCTCAACTCAACACCTGAGGAATTCTTATCGAGCTTCGGAAAGAAAAAAAATTGTGTATTTAAATGGGAATATGATGAATGCATCTACACATTGAAAGTCTTAAATATTAATGTAATATTGATCATAAAAGTTAAAGATTTTTTTTATCTTCTGTGTGTTGTTTCTTAATGGTATTTTCGTTAGTCTTTATAAAATACAACATTTAATTTCGATTCGAAACGTATGTCATAATTCGAGAATTTATTGCCAAAATAATGTGTATAAGAACTATATTTATGGTGATAAAAAAACGCGGTCATATTGAATTATGGTTTTTTAAACGAAATAGGTTTTCTATCTCTCTGTGTATAACCTCTACTATTTTTTTTATTATTATTATTATATATTATATTGACTCTCCACATGTAACGATCGAATATATTATTTGTTAGAAAGATATACGTAGATTTTCGTCTTTTATATATAAAACGAAAGATGAATCTATAGCTAAACACTCAACTCAATGAAACACTATATCTGTCGTTAAAAAAATAATTTTATTTTAAATTGCGTCAGGTAGAGCTTACGACTTTTTCATTCCATTTTTTTCTTCTTCTTCATAATTCAATAAATACAATTCATAATCCAAAACATATAAATTACCAATTATATAAAGAAAGTTCACATGTTCGGTTCGGTTACCTGAATTGTATGAGATCAAGTTTTTCGCTTGATCAACTGAAATTCTTATAGGAAAATAATGTTTCCATTGAATGGTAGAAGCGACAACAGAAGTCTTACCTATTCAAAAGAAAAATGTGAGTGGTAGTTTGTTGTGACTTTCTAGGCGACACATTTATCATCGGAAGATGATTTTGAGGATACAAAATTTTGTTAAACGATATCTTGTTGTTTAAAGTGCCTTTATGGCTACATGGTCTACATGTTATGTTGTGTAATACTGGGATCATTGGAACGTATGAAAATTAGAGCTCAAGTTTGACTAGACACGATTATTAGTGGGTTTAGTACCTGATGACTAGGGACACTTGGTCATCCTATTCATATTTAACATTCTAATCAAACATTCTAATTTATCTTCTTTCTAATAGCAACGGTAAATTACCGTAATCTCTTTTAACGATTGAACCATCAGTCATCGATCATTGAACCATATATTGCTTTCCATAATCACAAAAATTGCTAACTCAAAATGTCCGATCTCATGTAGTAAATCTCATGAAGACATGAACTTAAATTTAAATTACCTCCGAATACAACAAACGAAACCACTCTACGACCCTCTCGTTTAAGTGTTTTTAGGCTGCACGTACAATGAACATGTTTCGCAAATGTTGGCATAACGTAAAACTGGACAATTTGTAGCAGAGATTGGACTGACTAGGAAAACACATTAATAAAGCTCTATGACCCTTTCAACCTTCAAAAAAGCAAGCGAATCTCCGTCTATCGTAATATAATCAATTGAAAAGAGTTATGCACTAACCGTCATAAAAAGACATTTTCCAAATAAACATTTTTCGGTTCATGCATATCTCATCTCAATTGTTCTATTGCTTCGTTTGTTTAAGATAATATATCGCTTGATGTTTGATATAAAATCTTTTACTTCATTAAGTTTAACATTCCCTTTGCTACAATGCTATTTCGATAACAGATGAATAGTAGTTTCCAAAAGGTGGACTATCTTCGTCGGCCCTGAATACCAAATTTTCGTCTTTCCACATTTACAATTGATACCATTTGCACAAATTTTCCGGTCGTCTAACCGTCGCCCATAAATGAGTTCAATTTAATTTGATTTACAAGTTTAGTCGATTACAAAAATTGCCTGCGGAAATGATTTGATTACATAAATAAATTTATTTTGAAATGGTATGATGGCCTTGTAAATGTGTTCCTGACTCAGCTTGCATGCATAGACGTCTTCAAAATCGACTGCTTCAAATTTTTTGTTATATATTTACACGAAACATAAATTTTAATTTCTTTCTATTCTCTCTTTATCTCATCAAAAATATCTTTCATTTTGATATGCAGATTGTATGTTAACCCTTAAATGTCTTTAAACAAATTTCTATGTTTTATATGCGGGGCCTACAGGCATGTGAATAAATTCCATTTCTATTATTCGAAAGCCAAAACATTGAGGGGTTGATACACACAAAATATCTTATATATTTATATAGTCACTACTGTCTGTCATTGCTAATGCTGGCACACAGTGGAAATGTTTAAAACTATTATTATTTATTAGATTTTTATTTTTATTATTTTTTTTCTTCAAGAAAGGGATCACTTTCAAAATCTTTTAGGATTAAAATTTGAATCTTGTATTGTTATGAATACGAGGATTAATTTTTGGAAAAAGTTTTTTTTTTCATTAAACTGAAAGTACACGCTTGGAAAAAAAAAGTCTCACTTTATTTGGCATGCATGGCCTATAGCATTACATGCCTTCATACAAAAAAAATTAATTTCATTCGAGTCTTATAAATGAACGACATATCGTCATTTGATTTAAACGCAGATAACAATCCGTTTTAATTAAACCGTACGTATCGGGTCATGTTCCTACATTAAAATCTATCTACACAAATGTTCCACATTTCCACTAAACTATGCATTACATTGATCGTTTCGAATTTCGAAATGAAAAAAAAAAAATTAATTTTAAGATAATACGTTTAAAAGTCCATATAAGATAAAATCTCATCTAGATGAAGAATCATAATATAACACACCGTGTGGATATCTCTTAAAGAAGATATAAATTAACTATATCGTCGTGATGTGGAGAGTTTTGTGAATGTATCCACGAGATACAAACAACGATCGATCGAAGTTTTTAAGTATTTTAATTAAGTGTCTTGCGTGACTTGATATGATGAGGTGTAATACGTTTATGAATGGATTAGAGGTGAATTTTCAATAAGTAAATTGTAGGCATCGGTGTGGCTCAGTTTCCATTCTAAATCTTTTTGAATCTTGAAAGTATTTTCTAATTAAAATGCTTTTGATGGAAAGAACGTAGCGCTAGAAAACCGAGTTGACTAAAAAGACTGTGACATTTTCTCAATATACTTGATCAATGTCCATCGCAATCATGTAAAAAAAATTATTAAACGAGATGTATACCAACCACAATGTATAATTGTAGCAGAAATCTATATTCCCATCTCCAACAATTATTAATAATCGGCAAAATGAAAGCAACATGCACCACTAAACGATTAATCACAAAAGATGAATCACATCACTTGCAGTGATGAATGTCACACAACTTTCACCATACAATTGTAATTGCACCTTAACAAAACGCACCTATATATAATTTCAATGCAAACGTCTCTCATTAAAGGTCTTCGTTGGTCCCTGCACGCTGCACAGCGTCCACGGTCATTTTTTTCCGAGTCCCTTTTACAAATTGTTATCCAAATTATTATTATTTTTTGATGTATTCTTACCGACCTAACTCTTTTGTCTTACATATGTTTACTGGGTATAGTTGTAACATTAACGAAAAATCGAAAGACATCGTTAAAGCGACGAACCTGTTTTTATTCATTTAAAAAAAAGGGTTCATGTTCACGATCACGTACTTCTGCACTTGTTAATTATGAGATTCATCTCGTTTTTAGCATGTTTATAATCAATCATGCGAGAAAGTGTATAACGAATCAATATTGAAAAATGCAGACAGTATTAATGCTGCGGCTACATGACTATTGCATGTAAAAATGCTTTTCATAAATATTAACTTAAATGCTGTAATGAAAAGGCTTGAACATAATTATGTGTTAAGAGTCAACGGCGAACAATCGATCTAATCAATTAAATAAAAAAAGTGGAATTTAATATCTTCAATGCAGAGTATAAAGCGCACTTTTAATATGCAATAAAATAAATCATAATAAATTCGTGATTGTAAACACTGCAATCACATTCAAACCAAACCAATATTTACTATACCAACCAAATTAATTAACATATGCACGCATAATAGAATTTCCCTTCTTATCTATTTTTCAGTTCCCCTGCAACGAAATTGAACGGACAGGCCACGCCTATAGACGTATCTGGCCTATCGCAAAATGAAATACAAGGTCTATTGCTCGGTGCACACCCATCGTCACAGAATATACATGTGAAACGTGAACCCGAAGACTTACGCAAAGATCCGAAATGTTCACGCAATCAAAAGGTAAGTGAAAATGAATATAATGAGATTTTTTTTATATTTTGTTTACCAAATCTGATTGATATATTGACTGTGTGATAAGTAGTCCAATTGATGTCTATAATCGTTTATGAATTTTTTATGTGTATATTTAGCGGTGTTGTGTAGGTAGAATTATTATTACGTTATAAGTTTAGCAGGTTTTTTTTAAACTGTCGTTTGTTATTCATCAAATTACTAATGCAGACAATTTCACCTGGGATTAACACTAATCAGTGTGTTCGAAGAATGATTGCAGAAATAATTTGATTGATTAACATTTTATTCGGTTGTTTTTTTTATCGTACTTATAACCGAAACGTAATTTTGATTTAATTAGACGTTAATGGACTATGCATATTTAATATGATGTAGGGAATTACGGAGAGTCCAGTTATTGGATGTAGTAAGGAGGCTTTCCTTCTTTCACAATTCTAGCCTGTCTTCATTTTTGAACGTAATTAAACGTGAACGCTGTTTTTACAAACAATTGCGTCAGGCTTGTCTCCTTTCGACTCCAGTTAATGATGATTAGTGAAATTCGATCAATACTAAACAACACGACACATTTTTCCGGCAATTAAGAAACAAAATCATTTAGAAGCTTCCACTATCGACAATTGTGTCAACTTGTTTAACAACTAAATCTACTACTTCATTTGTTAAAAATATAAATTTTTAGTGTTCCGCAGAAAATCTCTTACTTCATTTTTTTAAGCACAAATTTTGCTATATAACTGAACACCTGAACCGAGATCGTTACTTATTTTTTCGTCGTTGTCGAAAGCAGATGAATCTTTTTAAAAGTTCTTTCATACGCTACTCGTGATCTTTTATGACAATTTTGAATAGTTTGACCTATAGTTGGTCGGGTAAATATAAACCTTACATTCTAGTGCATACTAGAGATATTAGAATCTGTATTGCGTGACCGTGATTTGTTTTTGATACATTTAACTGTAAAGCATGTTACACTAATTCCTAGAGACATTAAAACAAAATGTATGCGACGGTAAAAGAAACGCGAGAAAATGAGAAAAATTCACATGACACAAGGTAGAACCGAACATGTTACACAAATCTGATTTAAAGCCATAATAAAAGTCGTAATAAGAATGGTACAATGATAATAAAAAAAAAAACAGTTTAATACTTTGACCTAACATCTCATTTAACTTTTTACTAAAAGACAAACTCATAACCGGCAGGTCAACGCATTTCTCATAAAACAATGATACTTAAATAGGAACGACACCATTTATCTTCTTCAAAGAAATAATCTAAAAATGTCTTGCTTAATATGTACTCAAAAAAAATATGAAAAATAAATGTACAAATTTCACTAGAATTTTCCCGAAAGCATACTCGCTACCAGAGAAAAAATAATCATAAAAGAAACAAAAGCATAAATGAATAAAACAAAAAATGATCATAAAAAACCGACAAAAGATTAAACTTTCGAGATATAATTTATAAAACGGCAAACAGACAATATTTTTTTCTTCTTGTCGTATTGCGTATATTATTTAGATCAAAAAGTAATCACGTTGCTCTGCTACTGTCAACTACCATTTGATGGTACATCGAGAATCAACTGATTTACGCGCAATCCACAAATTCCTCTGACCAATTTACTCTTCAACATACATACAATTTACACATAAAACATATATATACCAGCTACTGGAAGATAAACACAGTAAAATAAAAAAAGAACGAGTTTTCTGTTTGAAATAAAAAATTGAAAAATAGTTTTCGATCAAAGAATTTTTATTTGAAAAGACAACTGTTGCTCAGAAATCGTACATATGACGCGATTCAGCAAAATAAAGTTTACAAAAAATGAAAAAAAAAATACCAACAACTATCGAATGGCACTCTTCTTTTAGTATTGTTAAGACTTGTTGAGCGAGTGTTAAAGGCCTGATCGTGGTTTGTGTATAGTTGTTTGTCAGAGTATATTGTATATGAAAATTTTTGTAGAAAATTTTCCCCTAACTCTAAAACACTTTGTTATTTATGTACAAAGGCTTTTCATTTGTTGAACGTAAGTTGCATATATTTATTTACAATATGTGTATGGATGTTATGTCTCATCATTTTCATACATTTTTCTTTTCACTCCGAATCACGTCTTCAAACATTTTATATATATATTTATAACGTCGATGTGTATAATATGTCTAGTTGTACTGTATAAACTACACATAATTTTTATTACATGTGACATAGAGGTGTTATTTTTTTCTTCACACAAATGTGAATACCTTTTTCCATACAAAATCGTAGGTATAAAATATTTTATACACGCAGTATTATGCGGATCGGACAAGACGAGCGTTTTGGACTTGTTTATAATAATTTTTTGTTGTTGTTGTTGTATTTTTATTTTGTCGGATTTGTAGTTTATAGTGGATAAGTTGATTTAGTCTGTCACAGAACGTTGACGGAACAAGATCAAAAATTTACACACAAAAAAAAGAATTGACCATCAAAAAGCGAAACAGGAAATCGGTTTTGTTGATTATATTTTTCATATTGTTGGAACGGGCGAAGGACATGAAATCGTTTTATGTCATATTGTAAAATTTTGTTGAATCGGAAAAACACGTATAGTAACACCACCATCCCAATCGAATAGAGTTTTACCAATATATATGGTAATACATATCTGGTTTTTCGCGCATTTTATTTATTTTTTTTAACCATATCCGCTCCGGCGTTTCTTTATTTTTGTTGTTTTGTTTCTTCTCATTTTTACGTTTTTCAATTATTGAGTGTTAATATAATACGCGTGTGTTAACTGTTGACATTGCCTTATTTATATGGATATCAAAGATAAATAAACACACAATCGTATGATACGAGAAAAAACAAATTATTTAAATTAAATTGGATTTAGCGAAAACAGTGTTTCTCATTTAACTTGATTGGTATAATGAGCTATGTGACATATTCTTAAATTAATGGATGTTACCGATTCTGATTTTATACTGATTATTGTGATGTTATGAATTATTGTACCGGAGAATAAATTATTTGCTGTAATTAATTTTCATACGAAAAACGAAAGATTTTATGTTAATGATTACAAAACAAAAAACGTATTGATGCAAAGATATCGGAATACGTAAATGATAGAGGCTGTACGAAGAGCGGTACATTGATATATTGTGAATATTTGTTTGATTAAAGTGTTAATAAATAAATTGCAAAAAAAGAGAGAGAAACACATCATTACCGTGTGGATACAGTGGATATCAATTTAATTGGATTAATTAATAAACGAAGGTTTGTAAAGACTGTCGCTATGTCTGTGGAGTGTCAATGTTATACCAGTTCATTACAACTTTTTTTTTCTCGTAAATACACCCAATTTATTTCGCACGGTTCCGTATTAAGTTATTCCTTTTATTATAGTTCAACGCATTCTAGCTTATCTCGTATACTCGTACTACACTCTTCTTGTATAATATCTTTTTTCACTTGACGATAAAATAAATATGCGCAAATAAAAATCATAATTTATCGAAAATTATCATTTCCTGGAAATGTTTACAATCTCTGTTCACCGAAGACTTCTTCTTCTTCTTCGTCTCTCATTTAACAACAACAACAACAACAAAAAACCTTTCAAAAATCAACAATAATACGAGAAAAAAATCCAATAAATTTTATTTGAAAAATAGCTATGCGACATTAAGAGCTAATAAAATTATATTGTTGTTGTGTATGATACGAACGAACGAAAATATAAAAAAAATTAAGACAACAACAAAATTATATTTTAACAAAAAAAAATCCAAATCATTTAATTAACATACACACTGGCTTATATATAATTCTGAATAAAAATCAACAAGAAAATATTGTGGCTGACTCTCAATATAATATTCTATACGTTCGTTTTCGTATAATATGAATATGAGCTTTGTATGAAACTATTTGAGAGAGACCTTGAGATCAGAATAAATTATGGTAAATTAAAAATACCCAATGGCCATTTTGATATTTTTTTTTTTCGTTCAAAAATGGTATTAAATGATAGAATTTATATATATTTCTGTACGGGTGTACGTAAGAACTTTTGTCAGAATTCGAATGCCTAATGATCGTGATAACGTCAATTTATTGCTATCACTTGTGTGTGATGATCTTGAACAAATTCTTTACGGATTAATCTACGCATTTCAGACGGAATAATTTTATTAAGAATTTTTACTCTTGATACCTAATTAGCTTTTACCAAAAATTGAATTGATTCTCATTGATTGGCAGTAAAAACTTCTCTACTTCTTCTCGACTTAATAACATTTTTTGTGTTAATAGTTTTTGTGGAACTTTTTGTGTGTAGAACAGAACCATCTACCGCATTCAGCTATCTCATAATTACGTAATGTTTTAAAGATCAAAAAGTTTGCTCCGAGTGAGTTTTTTTCCGCACATTTTTTGCCAATTTCTATAGATTTTTCTAATTGCGTATCTACGAAATATAAGTCGATTGTTTGCATCATTTGTTCAATACTTTGAGCCATTCATTGTTTGTTTATCCTCACCCATTGCTAATAATTTAAAATCTGAATCTGAATTGAGAATAGGTCTTGACTAAGTAAATTTGCCGGAACGTTTACACAGAATACTTTACAATCGGTGAATGAATTTACATTTTGCAGATACATTAAATTGATTAAAGTGCTGCTGATAATGACCGCATTATAAGAGGTTTATAGAGATTCACAAATTCAGATTTTATTTTATGTTAGTCGTCATCCTCATATTTAACTTTAGAACGCATTGCCAATCAAGGAATAATTGAAATTATTTGTAGTATTAGCAGACTTTGCTAAAGAATTGACGCTGTTCTAATATTTTTAATAACGATATTTCGGAACGTGTCGCTGTGAAATTGGGTTGTGTTGAAATTTGATTCAGCGAGTAAAGCATCGCTTTAATAAAGTCGGAGCATTATAATTTGATCGATTCTACTCATTTAATTCATTTTTAAATAATTGTAGTTTTCGAAGAAATCATTTCGAAAACATTACAGTATAAAAGCTTGGACACGTGCATTTGAACGGATTACCCGCAGGTATATCGCGAGTAAACAGCTCTAATGCGCATGTGTAAGCTTTTATACTGTAATGTTTTCGAAATGATTTCTTCGAAAACTACAATTATTTAAAAATGAATAGAATCGATCAAATTATAATGCTTCGACTTTATCCAAATTGTTTTTCATTTATTTACCACAACCTTGAGAAGCCATGGTTAGAACTAAACTTTGTTCATAAATAATAGTTTGAATGCATGTGGCTGCTAAAATATGTAAAGGAATTGAAACAATAGAAATTATGCAAAATAACGCCAATACCGGCTTCTTCACGCCGCAATAAATGTAACTAAAATGTAAAAATGAATGGAAAAGATATTTCTCGTAAGAATCAAATTTTAATCAAAAACCGAAAAGTGCTAAGTGTTCAATACTTATTTGACATAAGATGATATCATAAATGTTAATTGTTCCATCGCACATGTGCATATGCTAAGCCTTAATTAAAAGTTAATGAGTGAGCGAGTAAAAAAGACTAAATGACATTTTTGGAATGACTTCTAAACACAAGATTTTGTTGTGGATATTTCTAAAAAAGCAACTGTGACGTGTTAGATTTTAATATAACATTTTACTACTACACCCACAATTCTATCGACTTTATTTGATCGAAAAATTAAAAATATTGATTTTCTCAGCAGTTTTGGAAATGAATTATTTCCTTAAAAAATGTTTACTACTTTCGAGTAGTAATTCAGTTCTTAATCTGTCTATCCATTTTGTGTTTGAATTTTATCTATTTTATATTTCAATTCTGTTTGCTTACAGTTGCAAACCAATTTTGTATTTTATTTAAATTTTCAGTAGATTTGTCGCATTTTAAGGTTGAACGTTTAACTATTCCCATGTCAAATGGTTCCAATTGGGTCAAATTTTATAGTTAATATCAACTTCATCCGTTTGTTCAATCTTACATACTATAAAAGGTGTTCCAAACTGCCCATTCTATAACTATGTCATCTGTTATCGATAGTGACGACAAAAATAAGCAACACGTTATATTAATTACGCTATTTTATAGTAAAATGTATGTTAAAACCTATGAAGTAATAGATTTTACTCACTAAACCCTGGAGAAATACATTATTACTACATTGACATGAGCGGTAAAACCTATTTCCCAGTGGCTTAGTGAGTAAAATAAGTTACGTAATTTTTGTTTGCATAACTTTTTAATTCGCCATACTTGTCAAAATAAAAAGCACCAAATCTGCTATTGTTTCAATGTCCAGAATATACCAGATATCAGAAGAAGTAATAGATTTGACAACAATACTGGTATTGTGCTTACCATGTTGATTGTATTCTTATTTACTGGGAAAACACGAATGTCTCTATAACGTAAAACGGACGACATTATACACAGTCGTTTTTTAAATATAATTTTAAAAAAGTCCGGGAGAATTTCTTTGTGTAAAAAATTCGACAAAAACCTTAGAACTAAATCTAATTTTAGTAAAAAATTTCTTTCGGATAGTTTTTGACATCGATAAAATAATCGGTTTTCCTTTAACTAAATCAATTTTCCATCCACAGGTACTAGTTGTTCAGTCACCGTCGCCATCATTACAAGTTAAAGAACCACCGCCCAGCCCTGGAAGCCCATCATCCGAAAACATGTACGGTGCCGCAGGTGGCACCCAAATTTATATGCAGGTATTTACATATCTTCAATTAAAAGCACACGTTTAAGCGTTATGAACCGTATTTTGATTAAAATATTAAATGGAATTTTACTGTGAATTTTTCCAAAAATCTGGGTTTTTTATTTTTCATTTTACTAAGCAATGAACTTAATTACTTCCTGTAGTACATTGCACATAATATACAATTTACCTACCGGTAGTTCTATTAACACCTTTTGATCCCTGATAAAAATGACTAAAAAAAATGTAAGAAAATGTTTTCTAGCGAAATATAGTCACAACCAATTGTATCACTAGCAAAAAAAATTATTAAAAAATAAAATCTCTATCACACTACACACCATCACTTATTAATACTCTCTTATTAACACTTCATCTCCATCATGATTGATGTTGTTATTAAATACAGTCAATGGTAAATGGCGTTTGTTGTTATTCGGCTCTTTTGAATTTCGAGTTTTTTTTTTGATTTTTTTATTAACTATATTTTCAACTGTTACCGTTTCTTCCACTGGTTTTGCAGGGTCCATCACACCAAACTAGTTCTACAACAACGTCTGGTTCAAATGTAAATACAAATACTCCGAGTCCGGGTCCATATGTGTCTGATCAATATGGAATGTATACTGCACGATTAACGTAAGCTGGTTTTTGTTATTTTTGTTATTATTTATTTATTAAACCATCCAGTAAATGAAGTGATTTGTTTAATTTTTGTGGTTGTGTTCAGATTCAGTTTGGATATTGTTGTGATGTTGATTGTCGGTAATGGATTTTTTTCTCTTTCTTTTTCTCCAATATCCATCGTCTCCGAATGTATAGTTCTGGCGGTACAACATTTATGTCCGAGCCATACTATAGAGAATATTTTGCTGGCGATGCCCAAGGATACGCACCAGCCAGAGCCATATATGGTGATGCAGATGGTCCACAAGGTGCAACCACCTATGAGGGACGCTTCTCGAATCATCATTCAAAGAATACTCCAGTTTACGCGAAAACAGTCACTGCTGCAGGATTAACGGTAGACTTACCTAGTCCGGACTCAGGTATCGGAACCGATGCAATAACGCCTAGGGATCAGAATAACATTCAGCAGGTAATTTATTGTTGAAATCCAAAAGGCTTTTGTTTTTGTAACCAATCGTTTGTGTTTGAAGCATGACCCGGCTAACAAACTATTTTTTTTTTGTTTCTATTTTCTTTCCATCTTTTTCTTCATTTTATTGTTGTCTTTATTCGTGTTTCATTTGTCGATAATATTTTATTATGAAACCCAGATTTTTGACACCATTTTCTCATATTTTCAATTTTTTTATAATATAAAACATCCCAAGGACAAGTTCTCGCCAGATATAACATCGCAAATGTTCAATTTCAAAAAATTTTTATTTCATTTACAGTCATTCGATTACACTGAACTATGTCAACCTGCGACACTATTGGATGCCAATGGTACGATACCGGTTTCGGTTAATACTTTACAAAGGGTGAATTTACACGCAAGTCAAAGTAGTCCAACCACATCGATAGGTAGTCAGCCATCATCCAGATCTAGACCTTGGCACGACTTTGGGAGGCAGAATGACGCTGATAAAATTCAAATACCAAAAATGTGAGTTACACAAATTTTGATTCTATTTAACGTGCATGACTGTACAAAGAGTGACGCAATGTTTTGTGCAGTTTTCTTCATGACATAACCGAAAGAAGTGCTAAACTTAAAATAAGACTTGAGAGGATATCTTGTTCGATGATCCGTCTGTGCTTTTTGAATTTTTGTTTCATAAAAAATTCCGCCTTTGTCTTTATTATCATTCAAAGAATCGAAATAAGGAAGTAAAACCCATAAGGAAATTCATTATTAGCATTTAACACGCTCGATGATGACTCATTATGTTCGTGTGATATGAATAGTTTCGCACAGCAACGATATTAAAATTTGTATGAAAAATGTCCCATACTGAACTTATGACAAAATGCGACAAATATTTCGTTGAAATGTGCTGAAGGTCACAATTTATCCGAAAAAAAATGTTCACTGCCTTTGTATCTATATGAAATCAATACTCAACAAGACATTCATTTCGATATTATACGTATAACCAATGATAATAGCTGGCTGATTATAAGTCGATGAATTTCCATTCCATTCATATTAATCACTACTTCCATAAATCTTGTGTTAATCATTGCATAGATAGAATTAAAAGCCGATTTCATTAGATAATAAGTGTAATTATCGGTTACTCAATGGAATTACGTGTTGTATAGGATGGAAAACATTTTAATTTCATTTTATTATAATAAAAAAGAGAGGAAAAAATTGCAAATTTTCTTAAATGCGTCGTAACATTGCGTTACTATAAATAATTTCTTTAAACGAAATCTCAATCTTCTCATTATCCGACGACCGATTCGGTTAACATTTTTATGATCATTACAAACCGTTAGTCCAATCGGTAGGAATTGGAAAGATAAATTGATCCAATATGACTGGACACATTCGGTTAATCATCAGCTAAATTTTCTGATTTATTTTCGAATTGAAGATTGATCCAATTACCTCCGTATACATTTCCAAACTACGTCTACTTATACCATTTATACGTTTCGACTATACAATGTGTAGTATAAATGAATGATCACCTCAAATATATGTGCTGATTCATTGAAAACAATAAGTGTCTTAACATAAAACTAAAATTATTGTTGGTTCGATCAGCACAGTTTTTTTAGAGATCATCTATCCTTATGTCTCACACACATATGTTCCGAATTATATTGGCTATACCTTACAAGTGAATGATTTATGATGCTGCGTTTCACATTAATATATTTTTCTAACATTTCATTGTAATATATTGTAAATGGAACGCGCGACCCAAGAACAGTAAAATATGAAATTGCATGTTTTTTCGAATCAACCCTGAACAAAATAGTCATTTAAAAACGAAGAGTTTCAATTAAATATGCACGTAAATGCAAATAAAATATGAAAACTAATGTGAGAGGGAGAGAGAGATAGAGACACCTCCAGTCCATTTTCTCAATAAAATAATTTTATTTGAACAATTTAAATAAACTTACGGTTTATATTATGTATATAAATTAGCGATAAAATATCCAACTGATACAAGCATCATTTTCAGCATATATTTTAATGGAAAATGTGTTAGCTTTCAAATGGAATAATAATGAAGACATAAATTTAATTGGCCAATGGAATCCCTTGCAATGAATAAACACACACACAAAAAACGGCAAAGAACCAAACCGTGTGTACACTACACACCGTACAATATACACGGTGCGGCCTGAACAATAATAAAATTAATTGTTTCAAAGATTTTTCGGAATTAATTACGTTTCAATGTGCATTAGAAAAGAATTGATTATTTAATGGTTCATAATAACACGGTTCAGTCATTTACAATTATATTCGTTTCGTTGTTTGCTAATTAAGAAAGAAAAATGGCTTGGAAAATGTATTTTATATATAAAACTATGCATCAATCCATTCTATGTGGACTGTTACGCGTTTTATTGTCGTCAATTGCATTTATCACCACTACATTACGTGCTAGCTTCAATGTAAATAAAATAGAAAATTATGTGCAATGTCCAATCGCACTTAATGTGCAGTAAATAAGAAGTACGACTGACCTTTAATTGTCAAATGATTATTTTTGTTGTTGTTGTTGTGCATTCATTTTCTGCAACTCATCTAGATTCATAACTTGGCATTTAAGTGACTTTCATTTTGCCATCACAAGTAACCTTAACCACTTCAGTGAAAGGGAGCTGCTCTTGCAGGTAGTACTTTCATTGCATTCCTCTCGGCCATCATCATTGGTAACATACGAAATTTATGCAACAATGTTACAGAACAACGCATCTCAACTTAAATGGTGGAAAACGGATCCAATATGTTAGACGGTTGTTATCGCTAAATTGACTCGTCTATTATTTTAAATTAAAACTGAATCCAAAGGATTACAATATCAATAAATCGTTAACCATTTCGAAACATACGTTCTGGTTCTGTTTTTCTTTATCGTCATCCAATGTGGCATTAGATACATAAATAACTTCAACCGTAATAAAATGATTATTTTGTGTTAACAAAGGTATTCTTATCCACATAAAATGCAATTATTTTATCAGAAATATTTTGTAAATCTTCATTCCATGTTACCGAACTCGTTAAACGAATGCAATTTTCTGTTTTTCTGAAATGCATGCCATTGATTGTAATGTGTACGTTTCAGTGCAAAGAAGATTTGTATGTTAAATGCAACGAAAACAATTTTTTTTGCGTTTGAAAAAGTATATCAGTGAAAAGCATTGTAACAGATTCTATTTGCCTAATATGTCGTCTTAAATGCACAGTTATTTCATCGATGTTGGAAACGCTAAAAAAATGGAGAGACGAAGAAAAAATCTAATCTCGTTCGATATTAATCTAAACTAGGGAATTATATATGTGCACACAAGCCAGTGCCGTGTGTGTATACATATGCGAGTTGTGGCTGTCTTTAAAACGACAAGAGATAAAATGTTGTTCTAATTGTTTTCAATTCTAAGCCGTATCAGTTTTTTTTTTTATTCGATTGAATAAGGGGATTGGCATTTTAATTGACTAACAAATCACTCCAGGGATTATTGATTTCAAAAATGTTTTCTCATTTTGTAAAAGCGCAAAATTATGATTGGCATATAGTGTATTGGCCAGATGACGTTTGACTTTTGATAAGATGGCATTTCGGTTAGTTAATATTTATTTATACAATTTTATTTAAACTTTGTATGTAATGGTTGGCTTGATGGGTCTATATGTCTGTCAGAAAAAATGACTTTTAAATAAAAATGAAGACAGAAAATTAATCGTACGGCTACTGACAAAAATATTTCCCTCGTAGCATCAAACTTGATATTCTCACGAATGAACGCTGGTTGCAAAGCATTTTATTCAATTAATTTGATTTACAAAGTTAATTTCCATTCATTACATTTTATTTAAATTTAAATCCCATCCTAGATTTACAACGCAAGGCTTCCGATACAACTTGGAAAGTCCAATTAGTTCATCCCAAAGACGTGAAGATGA
Organism: Bradysia coprophila; assembly: GCF_014529535.1. NCBI lineage: Eukaryota > Metazoa > Arthropoda > Insecta > Diptera > Sciaridae > Bradysia > Bradysia coprophila. The sequence goes on from NW_023503584.1 coordinate 4,826,576, forward strand.
TCGGATAACATACATAAATAAAGGACAATTCTACGGTATTACACTCGAATACGTACACGATCCAGATCATCCGCTAAAGAATCAAACAGTAAAGGTATGTGAATCTTTGCAGACATAAATTTAATTTTTCGATTTTTTTTTTCTTTTGGTGGTCGGAGTCTCTTTTTTATCTGTATCTTAAATCTTATCATTAATCATTTTTGTTTTTTATTTAAATTATTTTTTTGCGCCTAAAATGTCAAAATTAATTTATGTTTGTTTTGGCTTAACCCTAACTTAGTTTTGGGGGAATTTTAAGTTGATCGCATCCATCTTTTGCTGTCGTGACTTTGTAATAATTTTAACCCCGTTTTTTTCGATATGTAAAGTAAATCGAAAAAAATGCCTTCTCTTAATGTGAAAGAAGCGCATCGTATCCATTGAACGCAACATAATCGTATGCATCGGTGTAAGCATGCACAGCTGAAAGAATTTGTTTTTCTCGGTTGGAAATTCGTTCTGAATTACTTTTAATTGTCTAAGTGGGTCTTCCAGTGTTCTTATCGTTTGTATGAGATAATTGAGTTTCACGAACACCAGCCAGTGACGATTCAGAACTTCCAACCATTTCAGCTACCAAATGAAGAATCGATTTTGTGTAAAATTACATTTTAAACAAATTTTTACGTAAACGGTTCGTCGTGACCGCAATTATTTCTTGCGATTTAAGGTTTGCAATTTAAAGTAGCAAATTGACTATACATTTCGTTCACCACGCACCACATAATATAAACTCACAAAATTAGTCTCATACCATTCTCAAACGAAATTAGATTAAACAATTCCTTAGTGAGCGCGCTTTCTTCGGCAAACAATGATATCAATTCAGTTGCTAGTCTTTTTTATAACGGTACGATAATTGACCCTAAAATGGGTGCTTCCTGTTTTCGCACAACATTATGTTACGACTATACTAATATTCATTAATTGTATCCATTTAGCATATCCATAATCAATGTCTTTTACTCAACATTTATTGTGGTATTTTGTGTTCGATAAATTATTTTCATGAAAATGTTTTCTGGTTAATATACCTACGACCGAGACCGGCACTTAGTTTTTGCATTAATTTATGTCTTTTATATGCCTACAATATGTATGTATAGTGATATTTAAATGGGTATATAAAACTCTACGAAAAAAAGCCCCATAATAAAATATAATGAAAAAGATATGCCTTGTTTATAACTATCAATTTCTTCCATATAAAATGCCCATACAACAATATATACTCAGTACGAATGTACAAAAATTTTAAAGTACTTCTTGATATCAATTACCTGTCGACTTAAATTATAAAATATCATTCGGGCTTTTCCTGTTAAAACGATAAAACTTATCTCTAATATAAGTATTTGACTCTTCTTTTTTCACATTCATATTAAATGCATAAATGTGTGATATGTGTACACTATGTTACTATTTAACAGATTACAGTGTTGTAGCACACAATAGCCTGTGTGTGAAATCGTGTGCCAAAGATGAAATGACTAAAAGAAAAGAATTAAAATTGCAATCTATGAACGATATATTTTCTATTTCTCCCCATCATCCGCGACTTCAACCGGCACTTTCCTGACTAATGCTATAGACTTTGCAGAAAGATTTGTATAATTATTAACTTGAACTATACGTTTGAACTCTTCGGGTTGATCATAATTTGATGTGATTCAAGTTGTGCGCATGGGATTATCGTATTTTAGCTGGAGAAGAAAAGCAACTGGTTCTCATATCGGCAGTTAGCATGTTAGTTCTCTCCCCATGTGTTTGTGAACAGATCCGAGAGATTGTAAATCAATATAGCAAAATGATTGATTGTTTTGGTGAATTTGAAATTAATTTAGAATTAAAAAGCGACGACTTCTAACCTTTTCGCAACGTGGACTTAGATAATGAATCTTCTCTTATTACCTTAGACTCATTTCGAGTGCACAACGTAAATCCATATACAATGCGTATCTAATCCTGCGAGAGCATCTAGTCTTACCTGTAAACGCTAATTCCCTGTCTATTTAACCATTCACATGACTGGGTTCGCCGTGTGTGCAAAAGAAATTGTAATTTTTATATGAATTGTAAAACATACACACGAAGTTATATGAACCGTCTTGATTTTATTTGAATAAAAACACATTGGATACGATTTGCATTACAAATCCGACAGATATACCATGCAGACACTCAATCGATCATGTTATGAATGACGTAGCGTAAAATTGATTTAGCATGCGAGTTAAAACTTTAAATTTGCATATCGTCATATTAGGCCTACCAGTATATAAAACACATTGTGGATGTGTGTAGTTCGAGGTGTAGTTATCAAAATGGTTTGATTGAATTTAAAATTTTATATGCCGTTTATCTGCTTGATTTGGACAGGCAAAAAGTCATCTTTTTTGCCATTTCATTCAACTAATTAATGAAAATGTGCATAGAAATAGGAAATTTCAGAATTGACATAATCATCCATCGTTGATTAATAATCGTTTTGTGTGGTCAGAAGTCCAATCAATAACATTTGGAAAAAATCAGTGGGTTTATACTGTTGAAAGATCAAAAGATGTTCGTTTTAGAGATTGCATAGCACAAATACGAACGCCCGTTTGGAATGTAGATTTTGTGATCACAGATCCTATAATTGAAACATATTTGCAGTTAAAAATACGACTTACTGAGCTACTAAAGGATCCGACCACTCCAGCACTATTCTTCATAAATTCAGGGCCTAATTCTTTAAAAGTTTAGGAAAATTAGGGAAATTCAAGAAAATGTTTTTCCAAGAATTATTGCTGGAAATTACATTTCTCAGAAAAGGATGTTCCTCACGACTTTTTGAAGTTTGCAGTTCTAAGGAACTGTAGAATCAAAATCCGGATAAAATACGATACTTTCAACAAAAGAAGTAATAGATTATAATCGTTATAAGGCGATAATATTATGTTTACCGTTTCTAAAGTGATTAAAAATGTAAATTTTTCTGCACACATTTCAATAATTAGAAGTACTAGATTCATTGCCATTCTATGAACAAATTATCACATTAATGATTACCCTGGAGTTAACTACAATAAGTTAGTACATTTAATATAGTGAAGAAACTTATCTTACCGATTCTCTCTTATAATCATTAAAATGTTTTTTTTTTCTGATTTACATATTCCAATTTGGTAATCATGTCCTAAAAGGTTCTGTTTCTTTTTATGAATTACCGGACCTTCGAAAAGTGCCGATATTATTACAGGTTTTCAGATTGCAGCTTGTTGTTCTTTCATTTTTTTTCCCAGTAATTTATCCTGTGCAAAGTACATTATACCATTTATGTGCGCCATACATAATATTGAAGTAATTAATATTATTATCGAAATGATATGCTTGTGAATATTGATATCGACCCACGTCGGTTCCCACCACACCAAACGTTAAAAAAACCGAACGACGACGTTATAATGAATTTTATTTACATTTTATTTTATGTAAAACCGATTGCGATAGAATGTCCTTTTATAACACACTTTTCAATTTATCTAAAATATAAAATTTATTTCTTAAAATGTATAACATAAGGTGTGGTTCATAAAATCAATTTGCTTTATTAGAGTTATTTGAGATTTATGTTCAAATTGCTTGTTCGTTCGGTTAGGTTACATGTCCAGCGATTTATTCGTTGTGTGTGTTTTTTTTTCGCCGCTTTCGTATTGATACAGAGAGTTGTTTTCGTGCAACGGTATCTTATTTAGTGATACATTTAAATGCATTTTATTTGAAACAAATTAATTTCCAATAAGCTCTGATTAATTGCATGGTTTTAGATTTACTTCCTACATTACCAATTGCTATTTCGTTTTGTTGACTAATATTACGGCCATTACAAACATTTGTCATTATTGGACATCAAAATTAATCTATCAAGTTTATAGCGACATTTTATTGGTCCAATTACGTACCGGTGCTTCATGTCCTATAATAATTTTTGAATTGTCATGTCTTTTCGTTTGGAATATGATCGGTGATACGGCTTAATAAATAAACCGACTTTAACATTGATTGTTCAATGAAAAGAAATATGCGACGGTCCTATTGATGGACTACTAACATACACAGCCTTAATTGCCTGATTTGCCTTAATTAAATTAAATCGATTCGTACAGGTTTTATGAAGAACTGATAGGCTTTTCACTCAAAAAAAATCTTTGGAAATCATCAAATTCATGAAAACCCCTAGAAGTTGAAGAAAACATTTATAGCTCTTCTGGCATTCTTAGAAAGTCGACTGAAAATCATTTTAGAAATCCTTTGTCACTCAAACAATCAGATATTTAAAGAGGGGTCCACTGAATTCCTACATCTGTCTCTCTTTTGTATAATTATTTTGCGGTTTGTTACCGCGTCTGTAATTTAGTGAAATATGACCCATCTTCTGGATAACTTGTATTATTTCCCACATTTTCGAAACTAACTTAATTCAAAGTCCAAATTCGCAAGTGACCGACTAGGGTATTAACAACCTGCTCTTCATTCTAAAGCATGTCAATTCCAAATCTCCAAACACTAAGATGTTCATCCCACACGCTCTAAGATCAAAATTTCGCACGCTGCAATTCCACCAGTAAACGGATGATGTACAGATCTAAGAAAGTGTGTTGTACTACATACCCCTCTTTTGAATGTTGTTTCTTGTATTACTTCGTCGATTTGCAATATCGTGTGTAGATTCAATTTTTCTCACAATCATATGCATCATTTTAAAATCAAATAACCCTTCAATAGAGATTGGATCAACCTTATCTAAATTTCAACAAGTTTAAACAAGGAATCCAGAATTATTGTTCGGTGCGCATAGTAGTTACATACACAACATGAAAGCAATTGAAATTGTATCGTTTTTATTTATTATAATTTTAAATTCATTCATCATGACACCGGCACGATTGAATAACAATTTTTTTGTGTTTGTATTCTGTCTTGCTATGCAGAATAGAAAAAGTCTGAAGATGAAATTAGCATATAACGATTTTTCAGGCAGATGCTCTAAAACAAATAAGTTTTTATTGTTCGAGTCTCAATGATCTTTTTTACTGTTCTTTATTACTCGATGCTGAACATTGTACATAATATGCCATCAGCCACTCGTTCTCAATGATTGTTGAAAGATAAACGAAAAGAGGGTTGATGAGACGGTAACACAATGCGGAAATGAAAATGTTTCCGTAAAAGAATGACGATGGAAATAAATTTTGGAATTTGATTATTTAAATAATTTATTTCGGTTCCGTTTTCAATCAGACGAATCCGAAGTTATGGCTTGGTATCTCGTCTTTCCTTTTCATTGGAATGTACATCGTGACGCTAATATTTTATAACGCTTTCGTACGAAGAAAAAAATATTTAAAAAAAATGAAATTCTAACGTTAATAGCCGTCTAAAATTATTATAAAACACTTTTCACAGAATAAAACCACTCACTCTGTCCTTGATTTTCTTCATGTAAAACTCAATTTCTAACTGTAAAAGTGAAGCGTACAGCGGCGTTATTTTAATTAAGATTTATATCGTTGAAACACCTTGTTAGCATGTTTTCTTGACTTTATTTCTCAAATCATACACACACGGTCTTAAGTTTTAATTTTATAAAATTCATTTTTTATGCCTTTTTGTGCGAATAAATAATAATTTCAAGTTTTGTGTTGCATTTTAGCGTGATCGTTACATTATAGGAATTATTAAGAGGAGAATGAATATTATTTAGAAAATAATTGATCATCAAATGTCCGTCTGCATTTATCAGAAATATTATTGAAACTGTTCATTTATCTGTGACTGTGCTTAGGTGCTTGGGCGCTCAAGCTTTGCCAGAGCTACATAATAAATTGTTTGATTAAATGAACGGTCAGGAAGAGTCGCAAATATGACAATTAATTATTACCGATACCAGCCAGTATATAAGCATTTCTTACGAAAGTTATTTACAAATTAATTAATTGTAGAAGAAAATAGAAATGTTCAGCATTTAGTTTGAAAGATGATAGTGTTCGAGGTGTCATTCTATTCACTGAAGTTGAAAATGGCAAGCATATCTAATTTGTGTAAGATAAACTGAGAGTTAAAAGTTCAACAGTTTTAACGGTACAATAGAGTCCTTACATAAATCATCTGTAATTGACAACAATGAATGAGAATCTCTAGCTATATGGTTCTCTTATAATAGCAGAATTTATGTTAAAACTAATGAAGTAAAAGATTAGTCAATACGCAATGCTTAAAACTAAAGAAGTGATTTACTCGTAATGTGACGCTTTAGATATGTCTATAAATGATGAGGACCAACGAAATAAACGAAATAATTTTATCTACTTTCAGAGTGTCATTATGCTAATGTTCAGAGAGGAAAAAAGTCCTGAAGATGAAATAAAAGCTTGGCAATTCTGGCACAGTCGGCAACATTCGGTCAAACAACGAATACTCGATGCTGGTAAGTATTCCCAACATTTCTCAATATTATTTATGGCAAATTTAATTAAAGTCTAAGATTCTTACTGTGTACATTATTACACTGTAACAATATTACAGTATCCGTCCGTTATGCGAATTTACATGAATCGTAATTCGTAATTAAATTGAAATTATTAATTAAATGTGTAAATGTCCGTTCGCATTTATATAGTCATGACACTGTATCTGCGAATAGAAATTGCATGACTATAATTAAGTGGCGGGAGTAAAGCACGCACACGGCACGACATCTAATTCCATTAGAAATATCATAAAAGTGGACAATTTATAACCAATTTTTCCTCAATAGCTGACATAATGGTCAACTTGTTTTCATTATTGTTTATTCTAGAACTAAATCATCTTCTTAAACATTTTATTTTCTTATTTTTATCGTGTCCAGATAGTGTTGAGCGTACATTGTATAGAGGCGCACAATAAAATCGTAAAGAGACATATAGGTAAAAGTAAGATCAATAGATATTGTTCGTATATGATATCGGGTGTACGATATTTAACCAGACTTTAAAGTAATAATGAAAAAAAAAGACGAAAAAAAATTATCTTTATGAACTGGAAAATTAATATCTGACATGTTGTTATTGGCATGGAGTTTTGTCATTGCCTAATTGGTTAAAATTTATCGATTTTCTTCTTCTCATAATTTGTCTGTTACCAGCGAGACCCGATCAACAGAGATCTTTGTTTTGAGATAAAAAATTAAACATTTCCATATACGCTGCGATGTTTGTTCGACTGTACGGGTAATATCACCATATCTGAATAAGATATGATTTTCAAGGATTTTTCATAATTAATTTACCAGATCTTTATCATTCCATTTAATTACTTGTCGATCTGACGCAGTCTTTACGTAAATAAACAGACTAATTTATTTTCCGTACAAATTTGATTTATTTTCTTCAGTTTTCTTAAATTATTAAATTTTTTTTTTGATAAATTTTTATTCGTTCTGATTATTGAATCATTTCCTTATCTGATTGGCAATTAAAATTATGTATTTGGGAAAGAATAATAATAATAAAAAAACCATTGAAATGAAGTATGTGAGCTGAAGTTATCCAAAATCGAGTTTACAACATTTATATGTCGTTTTTCGGAATGCAGATCTTTCGGAAAATATGCTAGTAGATGCACCAACTTTGTCTTGTCATGTCCTGGAAAAAATTTTGCTGGAAATATTGAATTTTCCTTATCCCATTGAACAACTTATTTTTCGCCCAGAATTTCATTGGCCAAAATGTTTATTTGCACACACAAAATGTGCCATGCAGCGACTGAAGTAAAAAGAACTAATGATGAGCTAGGTCTATTGAAATTATCAAAGAGATAAGGAAGTACATTCAATGTACAAAATACATTACTGTGTGCTGCAGTTCCCAAAGTGATTTATTTGTAAATTTAATTTTTTTTGATTTTCTTCTAAGAAACAAAATGACCAGCACCACTAGTGAGACCACGAGTACATAAACTTTATATCTCGATTGTAATATTTTGAGCAGGTCGTAAATAAAATTTCCAACAATTTAGCAATTATCTTCCTGCAGTATGCAGTGAATTAACGACTGCAGATTACAATCAACGATAAAATTGACTCAGCTAAAATATTGTCAAGCGTAAAATCGCAACAAACTGAACAATTACTCAATTACAATTAGTCAAAGGACAGTTTCCAAAGGAATTTCATCCACTAATTGCCTATTAAAATCTATCAAGACATTAACCTAGCCACACAGAGTTTGGAGACTGTGTGTATGTTTTTGATAGTATGATGTAGAAATAAATCAAATATTCGATGTGAAGCGGTCGTTAGAAGCCCCGGTGGCATTTTTTTTTAAATAATTATTTGGTATAGAAGTGTTAGATGAATTCAAAGTCCAAGGATTTAAATTGAAAGACAGTGCGATCGAACCATGTATACCATTTATGGTATGGTGAACAATTAATATGACGAAAAAATAAATAAATTTTGATTTTTAATTTTCAGACACAAAAAATTCGGTTGGTCTCGTTGGTTGTATCGAAGAAGTATCACATAATGCCATTGCCGTTTACTGGAATCCACTTGAAAGTTCAGCAAAAGTGAGTGTTCAAATTTAAATACAATTACATAAAGGTCTTAATTACTCTGCATTTAAAAATTATTTATTGAAAAATCCAATTATTATGGTTGGTTTGTCGCAGACACACTGTGTACATTGTACACATATCTACATATAATAAAAATATGATTTTATTCCAAATATCATGTGAGACTGACCTTGTTTTAATGTGTCACTTTAAATTGTTTTTGACATTTTTCGATGTTATATAAATAATTATGTTGATGTAGGTATACATGACCAATGTCTGATTTTCGTACCATTAAAAATCAATAATATTTAAAATCGTTCAATTTTTAAATGCACCACACAGCACAGACACACACACCATACCACGCATATTATTAAATTTTTATTTTTGTAGAACTTTCTAAAAATATATTCGAAACGACCATTATTCAGTTGAATAGCCTTTGGGTGTAATAAACGAATTATCAATATTTTCATTAATTATTATTGATCACTATAAATAGTGTATAACATGAGTTTAAATAATATTGGCTCCATGTATATGTACACAATGCATATATAGATAAACATTCAGTTCCAGTAAATATGTACATGTTTAATTGGTGCATTCATACACCTTACACGATATCCTCGTTATCTGTTGTCTTATTTTGAGAAACTAAAAAAAGAGAAATATTAACATGATGCTTCAAGGACGTAACAATTTATAGAATGTCGAGTCGATATTTAAATCAGCAGAAATACGAGGAAGTTGAGTTGTTAGGTTTTTTTTATATGATAACGTTATTAACAAGTAGGAAGATTGAGTACATTTTATGACACCGCTGTTATCGCATTAATAATTTAAAATCTGTTCAAATTTTTCCATTCATTTCGATAAATGGGTATGGCGACTCACAACATTTAATGCATCAGTCAATCATACCATTTTTCAACGACTGTATATAGAGTATGAGATTAGGAAAGTTTTCGACTTTGTCACTCAGAAACCTTCTAGTAATTTTCTGAGAAATTTTGATGATCAAAAGTTTTGACAAAGTGAAAGACAAAATGAATGGGAGGACTATTTTCTTGCTATTTCGACAAACCAGTTTCAACTTTAACTATTCCCAGAAAAGACTCCCCCAGGTTCTCCCAATTGAGACGCCTGCAGGCTTCTAGACAGTTATGTTGTTGCACCATCTGAAGTGTTAGCATTAGGACATGCCGCACTTCACAGATTTCCAGTGAAAACAGACGATTCACGTGATTTATGTGATGGCAGTGAAAGGAAACAAAAGTATCTGTGTTTCATGATTGGGTTTCTCGATTGTCCCAAATTAAAAAAATCTAAAATAAAATCTAATAAATTTGTTTGGTTTCCTTTGACCCTTGACCTACAGCGTTCTTTGACTATTGCACGTTTCACCGTAGAAATAAACTGCATCTAGATGTATATTTATTGTGACAAAGGTCAACCAAGCTGTAGACATGGAAACTTAATTTGAGTCACAATCGACTCCTTTAATGACACACTTTTTAACTTCCAGCTTGAGTTTCTTAGAAGTTGATTATTGATATAAAAAAAAAATGTAACTGGTTTTCTTGGAGATGGCTCTTCCATTCCCTCACTTTACTAACACCCGAACAGATATCAGTTTTGAATCTGAAGTAATTGGTCACTAATACAATAATCGCTAGAGATCTAGAAGCTCTAACATTTTAAATGTCTCACTGACATTTTTTTTCAGAGAATGTCATTGTAAATTCGAAATGTAACAATTCATTAATCTCAAAATGATTCAATGACGGCAAGGCACAACGTAACAATGAAATTCTTGGAAAGAAATTTTCAGGTAGACATTCTAATTGTCAAAAAACTGCAGACTGTATAGATGCTAGATGTAAGTATAGATTACATCTCGCTTCCACCAGCGGATAAATCTAATTTAACTTGACTTTAAATCTAGTACTTCTTTTGTTTCAAGTAATTGATAATGTTAGGCATCAAATCTTTTACTTATATAGTTACAGTACATTTTGCTACATAATAGAACACTAAGTAAGGTTCATCACTTATTTTTGTCGTCGTTGTTGATAACAGATTGCTAACCGTTCTTGAAATCTTTTTTGTTCTCCAATTTTATTTTTATTGCATTCATTACTATTCCTCTTGATGCTCGTCTATATATCCATATTTATATTAACTTCCATTCAATGACAACATTATAAACAAATCAATATCCAAAACAACAACATCTACGACGAAAAAATTTTATTATTAACCACTCCGTTATACATTAAAATTAATTATTAACATTTCAGTAGAACTTGTCACTTTAATTTATCATTGAGAAGATGCAATTAAAAACTTTTATAGAATGCGAGGGGAATTGCATTTTACCGCTATATATGGCGTTTATATAACGTTCAACTAAAAAAAATCTTTTAAGTGTCGTCTGCTGATCATAAAAACAAATGTTTTTTCCATAACATATATCCGTTGAATGGGTGAAAACCGTTTCTAATTTTCTTTTCTATTTATTATAAAAAAATATAATCATTTTAATAATAAAAATTATTTCTTTGGCGTTAAAAGGTGTCTCTTCACCGCACCGCATGTTAATATAATTGCATATAATGTACAACAAACACTACCCACCAATATTTCAATAATAAAATGTATTCGAAATTAATGCGTTTATTTATTAATTATATTGAAAATAAAAATATTTACACGACGAGATTAAATGCAAAAACTATTTTACTCTGTACATGTTTGCATCGAACATTAGTGCTACATAAAATAGTATAACAGAAGCCATTTTGCTGGAGTTAAGTGGGCGGGTTGAAATATCTATGATCAATGTGTTACGATATTTATATCTATTAAAAACGCTTGTTGTTTGTATGCCTACAATGAATAATAAATTCAACGAAACGAAAAAAAAAAACAAAAATTGTTACAAAAAAATTATATTGAAAATGCAAATTAACTTTGATATACGAGAGTATTATTCCGCGCGCGTTAGTTTCACATTCAGAAAACGAAATTCTATATAATTGTATGTGGTTTTTTGTGTGCGCTGTGTGTATGCTGTAAGGTGTTTTGTTAAAAGCATTTTATCTAGCAAACCTATCGCAAGAAATGATCCGTGTATAAATATTGTAAACAATACGTCATTTTGACATGGATGCAATATTTAAGTACATTATGTGTATTAAGAGACGTTATAAACTATAAAGTATTAACTGGAAGGTGTTCAATAATTTTCTGAATTTTATTTTTTTCTCCTTTCGATTAATATGATTGAAGATGATTAATCATTAATCTTGCAGCTTTTACCGTAAGCTATTACTTCGTAAGAATGTGTATACCATGTGATTTATTTTAGTTTCAATTTGCATTTTATATATGCAACACTGGCAACTATATGGGTAAATTTCCACTTGTGATGCCATTTATCTTGAGTCTAGTATCCGATTAAGCGATAAGAGTTTAACAGTCGATCTTTATCATAGGCAAAATAGGATTTTGAAATCTGCCTATGCATCGCTAATTGCAGACCTCGTTGTATACATGCAATTTTAGACAGATTTATCGATCAGCTGCATGATGGTATTACAGGGGTGGAAGCAAATAATCACGACCTTCTGGTGTAAACCATACCAATTGTCATTTCAATAACGTATCGAAACGTGAAATAATTAAAACAATTGTTTTAAAATTCCAACTATAGCACTGCTCCTAGCATTGACATTCGTTTGTTAGACTTGAAAAAGCCTCCAAATTTTGACACATGCATGCGTCTAGACTTGCACGTTTTGTGCATTTTAACTCATACGAAGAAAACATGCCTCTTGTCCTAACGAAAGAAATACAAAGCCTTCATCAGCCTCCAAATTTTGTTCAGTGTAATGCTAGGAGTAATGGCATGTTCCATCATTTTTGTGATGCAGAATAGAATGAACAAATTTCAAGATAACAAAGGAAGATGTCCCCGTGATGGTTAATATAAATCCAGAGGTCTTCTACTAAAATTTCCCAACACCCCCATTTGGTCCTCCATTTGGCACTATCATTTAAGTTAAATAATCAACGATTCTAGCAGGTGGTAAGAATGCTAAATTGCATCATTTCCACTATTACAGCTACATTTCTCCATCATTTCACAACTACAAACGTTCGAATGCGTAGCCAGATGTATTGAGCAAATTAAAGTTCCTTTTTCTACAATTTTTATTCTGTTAGACCCCTAGGTCTTGTAAATATTCTTGTGCATATTCATCAACAAATTATGTTTTCGCAAACTCAAAGTCGCTTCATAGAACACAAACTTTTCTGTTTATATTATATTGTACGTTATCTGCATGCAGGCATATCACTCGAAGCTGCCATTAAATTGCTACAATCATCCATATTTATCTTATTAATATAAACACTTATGACTAGCGCTATAAAATAATTAGAGGCGGAGATTAATCCAACGGTGCACTATTATGCATACAAAATAACACATGCGCAATAAACCAGCCAATAATGCATATCAAATCGGTAATTTGCTTAAAATGGACAGTATAACATTCCTCCATTCCGTCCAATCAATAACCAGGCGAAATCTTGTTTACATAAATTCGCTCATGTTATGTCTCTCCATATGCATTGAACGAACGGATTTAAAAACAATTATTACGACAATGTTGCAGAATCATTTTTTTTTCTTTATTAAATTAATTGAATTAATCGTAAATAATTTCTTTTTTGTCATTCGGACGAAGGAAAAGAAGAAGAAAAAAAAAAACTATCGATGGCTGTTTGCCTTAAATGTCATATGATCCGCAGAGAGACGCGCACACGGTGTCATAGAGTTAAGCTATAATATGCTAGTTTAGTCGGAACGAAAATAACAACAACATTTAACGATTTGAGCCGTTTAATTGAATTAGCCAAATGACTTTTAAGCGTAAGGTTGAACAATCATTAACTGAAAGAGTTTATTGTTTTTGCGATAGTAATCGATGCGTGCATTAACGATAAAAAAATAATTTTTATGTTCCATTTTATTTCAACACAATGGGAGTTTTTAATTACATTTATTCATTTTTTTTGCAGATAAATATTGCGGTGCAATGTTTGAGTACAGACTTCAGCAGCCAGAAAGGTGTTAAGGTGAGTTTTGTCTTTTTTATATAAATTTTCATTGAAGTAGTGAAATTTACAATTTTCTCACTAAATTATTTTGTGTTATTATCTTCGAAATGATTTTTGTTTGAATAACTAGAATTACTAATTAGCAACGTTGTAATGTTCGACAATTATTGTTTTCTCCATTGATCCTTCCTGATTTTTTTTAGAAATAGATATTCACTGAGTCCAGGAGAAAATTTACGATAAATATATGTTTGAGTCAGTACACAGCATCGTAATAGAAAGAGGACTAGCTCTGTCGTAAAAAATTCTATAAAAATCTACGAATTTTCCGTTGATTCTTCGGTAAAATATTGGACTTTTACGATTCATTTTTGTCTGTAGATTGAAGTTCAATGAAACACAAATGACCTGACCATAAGATTACTAACCTTCCAAAAATCACCAAAATAGAACAACAACAACTTCTAAATGTTCCCAAGACAATCTTTTACTTCACATGTTTTAGCATAACATTTTAAAACATAAGAAATAACAACTCCAGCTCATTGCTTATTTGCGAACAATTGCTAACAGATGGGTTGATGTCTCCAATTAGTTCGATCTTCTGTATTATGTTTGACGCTTTTACGTTGTTAGAGAGTTCAGGTTGTATTCAGTTCGAAAGCTTTTTCTGAGACTATGAATTAGAAAAACCGGTGACAATAAAACAATGTTACCGTTGACGGTCATTGACCATTGAGAAGTATCAGGCGCTAGAGCTTTTTTCTCGTTATTGATAAATGACACCCCAGCTCTGATTAAAATGCAAATTTACAATTATCGTCGTCATGTAATTACCGGCACATATTATATAATTTAACCGTATACATACCGTGCATTTGTAAATGTCAAACATCATCCTACTTAAAAATGAGTAACAAATTATTATATCAAATGCAAAACATGAAAATATTAATAATTTATTACTCGTAATCATGAAACATTCTTTTTTTTATTATTCTCTTGAATTCAAGCATCTCTCTCTCTCTCCCTCTGTATCTAACCATAAATATTAAAATAGATTTTTCTTCCGAAATAAAAATAAAATCAAAAATTATTTCTCCAATAAAGATTACGTATAATAACAATAATCATTTATTTCGTTAAATAACAACAACAACAACAATAACAAATTTCAAATATAAAAATTTAAATATAATTATTTATGTCCACAATTTATTGTAATATAATAAACACTAAAAAAAATATCTTTTTAGAAACTCAATTTTTTTCTCTTCTTCTTCTTTTCCTTTAAATTAATCGACTACAAGGTTTTACCATTTTATTAGATTCTAAAGCTTTTTTTCGTTTATATATTAAAAGAAAAAGATTGAACTTGTGTATAATATTGGGAATATAAAAGTTGCTTATCAAAAGTGCCGACCATAATAATTTAACTATTAGTACGTTATAATCTGTATATGTGTATTATATGCATGAAATGGATGGTCTGGACACAATCACAGGGAGGAGTTTTTTTTTCTTTTATTTTAATTTATGAGTGTTCCAATGGTTATCGTGTGAATGGAGTTTTTTTGTAGGTTATCGCTAACAAATTTCGTTATTTAATGTATATAAACTCCTGCATCAATAACATGCTTGTTAAAAGACGTCTCGAATTTGTAAAGACTTTTTTCTTCGTTAATTAAAAAAAAAGTTTTTGTAATTAATTTGGAAGTATTAATCGAAAACGAATGAAAGAGGAAAGAAATGAGCCATATTCTACCGATTGAAGACAAAAAAAAACGAAATTTGTCGTCTTATAAATTAACTGTCTTTCATCAACTTTTTTTTCTTCAAAAATATACTTTTTGATTGTCGTTTAATTAGCAGAAGCAGACTATTTGTTAGTTGTTCCAATTAATTAGTTTAATTTCTCATGATAATTATGCAAATTTTAGACTGTGGAGACATTTAATTCTATTAAATCGATTTTATGGTACGTTTTCCCACTACAGTCCGTTTGAATTTAAATATTAGTATCCTCAAAATCTTTACATGCTTGATGAGAGCGGTTGAATTCCTAGTGTTACTTTCTTAAGCCAATGACAATAATTTATTTCTATCTTTCACAAAACGTTCGGACAGTTTGTGAACCAATTAGTTTGTTTACATTCGATCCAAAAATTATTTGAACAAAAGTTGACTGTTTTGACTTATTTCAAAAAACTTATTGGCGCTTCATTTTTTTGTTTTTAGTTTCGTATGCTCCGGTTTAGATTACACAGCAACACAGCATGTCTTCATCTACTACTCGGCCCAATTCAATTAAGATTCACAAATTCCTTTTTTTCAGTCTTGGTATCTTCGTAAATTAAAATTTAAAAACGTTTGATCTAACTTGTTGACAGAAACTCAATTACTTCGAAGCCAAATTTCATAAATTTTAATCGGCTTTAGATAAAGGTTCACACAGCAGGTCCATATTTTAATCGAAAGACGAACAACAATCTTGATTATTATTCTACCTGCATATCAATGTGACCAGCAATTTTGCTACACCTGATTTGTTTTGATGCTGGCATATTTTGGTATTTATATATCAAAATTAATTACACGAGTGTAAGCCATATAACGGGCATGTTATTTTCCATTTGACATTAGATTTGTAATCGATATTTTTTAGGCAGAATGCAGCAAGACATCTTAATTGATAAAATTAAAAGCACAGAATCTTCAATGCATAATATTTAATAAGAAGTCAATGTAACTTCCTTACACGACGTATCCAACTAATTTATTATTATTTTTTTTATCATTTTATCATTGATATTATAGATCAAATTAAAATGCAGAATTTAATTTGCGTAGGTTTTTCGTTAAAAAACAGCTGCAGGCAAATCACAGACAGCTCTAATACTTACTTAAGCGATACCCATAAACAGCTTGGTAGAGGCTCTGTAACAGTTCATATTAAATGTAGAAAAGTATGAAAAAAAATTGATCGGCGAAACGTTGGATTATTCTGAAAGCAACCGAGTAACGATATAAAATGGTTTTTATTTCTATTTTTATTAAAACTAACAGAAAATAGTTGTGAATATATAGATTACACATTACATATATATGTGAATTACATGCGTACACATACGTACTCGTTCAGTACACCAACAGTTAACTTTATAAAGATTTTTACCTATAAATAATATGGGGGCATTTTCAAATGGAAACACCTGTCTGTTTTTATGTTCATTCATGAATATCTATTATCGTCGAGTGACAGTTTAATGAAAAATTGAGAGAACTTCACAAGCTCAGTGACCTTTCCAATTACAAAATGCTCGTAAGATTTTGTTGTTTTTTTTTATTCCTTTCGTATATTTTATCCACACGTCGGATGATTAAGGTTTATGCAATGCAGTAAAATCTTTTCATTAATCACACACCATACAATGTATTTTTTGAGAATGAATCGGATATAATTTGATTGACAGACTAAGGAGCAGTCAGTAATGGCTGTTATCGAAATAAAAAGTCAGAACTTGCAAGGATTAAAAGAGGCTGAGATGCATAATCAGATGATGGTTTTAGACAGTGCACTTCTCAAATTTCATTTTAATTTTCAAGACGAGGTTTGCAGTTTCGACATTGTATTGTAATTCTGAAATATTTAAAAGTTGTCCAAGGATGATTCATTGATGTAAACTAGATTTCAATACCTGCTTCCTTTAGATGAAGAACAATGTGTTATAGAAGTGTGTTTCCTTTGAGTTCTCGAAGGATACATCTATGTCTGATCAAACAGGAACCAGTAGATGCCAATTGTATTTTAGTTCGGAAACTCGAGATAGTATCCTAGTGTCGAGTTGGAACATATACTCAATTATTCTGCTGCTGCTACTTTGATAGAATTAGAGTGTTTAAGTGTCTTGAACTGATTGATGAAATAATTTCAATGAAATTTTTGAAAGTTTCGAAAAATGTTCAAAAAAAAATATTTAACGGAATGGGCCAAATGAATCATCGCGTAATTAATTCAGTAGAAATTCAGTTAACATTTGTCTCTAAGCTTCTTAACTTTTTGTAGCGGCACAACCATTTAATTACTAGCATACAACATATATGAATGGCATGTACTTATGAAACAAAAACTTTTTTTTTATCACCGCATAAAAAGAGCTAGACTAGCCACGACAGATTTTCTATGTCAATTAACCGATTGATTTGATGTATATTTGTATAATATTGAACGACCGTTAAATGTAGGTTTTCTATATGCGATTATTATTGGATATGTGTACGAATATCACGTCTCTCTCCGTACAACGCAACATACATATGTCTAATTATTTTAAACTAAATTAAATACATAATTGAGATTAAATGTGTACAACGACACGTCAATTACTTACATCATAAAATATGAAAAAGTTTTTAGTATTAAAACAAACTCTCAATCATTTCGTTGTAATTTTTTGTTGTTCATTTTTTTTTCGGTCGGTATTATTTTCATAACGACATATAATTGTCAAGCGTTGATGTAATTTTATTTTTAATAAGCAGGTGTTCGGGTGGGAATCATTCGGTTTAAGCAGAGCTTTCGACTTTTTTTGTTTTAAAGGTGACGAATATAGAAAGTTCAGTCAACTAATTTTCGGTTTGATTTTCTCTGTCCAATTATAACTGTTTCAATTTATGTGGAATCATCACCATCAAAAACCAAATAAATAATTTTTTCCGTAATTTCTGTTTTCAGGGACTTCCACTGCATGTACAAATTGATACATTCGAAGATCCTCGAGACACACAAATTTTCCACCGAGGATATTGTCAAATTAAAGTATTTTGTGATAAGGTAAGTCAGAATTTTATGAAATAATATATTGAGTGACCCTTTAGAAACGGCAAGTGTACAACGAAATTACCATTTTTTCTGTTACTTATATTGTCTAACCAAAATCACTCACTTCATTTGATTGAGAATGCGTTTTGCTAGGACAGAGTTCAACATTCATTTTCGCCGTCGTCGTGAATAATAAATGACCGTTTCTGAAACGTTGATCTCGCGATAACATATTTTAATTTCAAATTAATTAATTTTCATTTCTATAGAGATTTTTGAGATTTTTTGTTTCAATAAATCTATACCGCAAATACACGCGTTTTGCGTTATAAAAGTAAACATTTTATCCAATAGTTCGATCGATGAATACCCATAGCTAAAATATACAAGAAAATTTCTTTGACCTCTTCTTGCGCTCATAAATATTGATTTGTTATGAGATATATATTCATACGGAACATTTATAATCGATAATTTGGTCTAGCATAAAATATCTGAATAAAAACTGTGTAAAAACTATTCAACGATCATATGAAATTTATTGACATCGTGTAAAATTATGTGCATTCCGCAACGTGCAAACGCTTCCGAATCGCTATAGACTTTGGTGCCGCATAAAAGTTTATATTATGCGCGTACACATAAATCATTTTGCGATCGCTCCAAAGCATAAAATGTGTATAATATGGATGCACCGAATGTATTGTGTTCTCAAACTGAGCTAGAATTGGGTATGAAGTCTCTATAAAATACTGATGCGACAGGTTTAGTAAATATATTCTGTGGAAGTTTAATTTTTCATTCAAATCCGAAACATTCATATGAATAAAGTTTTTGCGCATTCGGAGTCAATGTTTGAACTGGGTGTTTTGGTAACTGAATGAGAAAAAGGCGACGGTCACTGCGGTTACAAAATTGCCACAACTTTCTTCTTTTGAGTCAAGAACTTTAAAGAGGTTGAAACGAAATCTTGTACTTCATTTCCTTTAACATTGCCTTTAAAATAGAAGATAATATAATATAAGATAAGAGAAAGCTTTCACGACAAAGAAAATAAATGACTAGCTATGACCGTGTTAGTGTCATAGCTAGTCATTTATTTTCTTTGTCGTGAAAGCACTCTCTTCCATCTATGCCATAAAAATATCGATATTTCATACCCACATTTAAAGTTTTACTCAGCCAGAGGTGCGTCCAATAAACATTTTCCTGTTCGTTTTCGTTCAGCTCTGATCATTTCGTTGGTCCATTAATAAAGCCTCCTGTAACGGTGTTCGTAACATAAAAGTTAATTAATTCTGTTAGACTGAGACTAACAGCGTTCCATCAACATATGGCTGTAACACAGTCCAAACAGTAATCATTAGTCTCCCGTTAAAAAATAAAGAATAACACGAAAAGTCGAACGGAAATGCATTTCATTTGAAAAACAAAACTAAATCCAAAGTGTCTAATAAACACCTGAAAATTAATAGCATTTAATTTCTTTGGTCAAGATATGCAGGCACGAACACAATATAGTCAGAGTTATACGTACTTGTGTAATAAATATTTAACACTCGAAACCTGATAAATGTTGGAGCATAAACAAATCTTTTTTTTTTAGTTTTGATTTAATTGCGTGTGTACGATAAATGTTTTTTAAAGAGACAGGTGCGATTTTAAATGGACATTGAATATTTGTAACATTTTATGGGTTTACGTATTTATTTCAATTTCATTCTATCAAATTCGAAAATCACAAAACGAATTGAACAACATGAATTTCCTTTCAGATCTTTCAATTAATAAAGTAATTTGTTTGGAAAAATGTTGAAAATACGCAGACGTAGATTAGGCGTGCATACACAAATCCGACGAAATGTTTCCCGTAATTTCATAACAAATGATGCGTCATTAAACTTTGTTACTGATGCTGAAAACAAAGACGTATTGTCGTAATTTGTTCTTACTGCATCATTTCTGGGCAGTCGAAATGATTGGCATAGAATCAATTAGGAATCATGATTATACTTACGCGCGTATACCCTTAGGTATTACGAGTGTGTGTATTACATTGTATACTGCAATCAACAACTTTTCATTCATGGAATAAATATGGTTTGAGAAAGAAAAGAAGAAAAAAAGCTCAATCCTTCAAATGCTGTAACATGTGAGAGCTTCGTTAATTTGACGGCATAAGATAAATGTTCTCTGAATAAATTCTCTTTCATTTTCAAGATATCAATCACAGTTAATAAGTAGTTATTAAAAACAATTTAATAATAGGTTGAATGGTGATGCTTTTTCTCTATATAGAAAGGTCAAACCACATCAGACTTACAATGTAAGCATTTAATGTGAATTTTTTATTGCAAAAACAAGAAACGAAAGAAATTTGCAATTTCGCCATTAAGATTCTTTGATGCCTCCGGGGCCTAACCATCAGTTAATCTAAGAAAATTTTTATTACTTTTGTCACTAAAAAAATTAAATTTAATTTTTCATTTCAAAAACAGGGCGCCGAACGTAAGACTCGTGACGAAGAGCGTCGGGCTGCCAAACGAAAAATGACTGCAACTGGTCGCAAGAAATTGGACGAACTATATCATCCCGTGACGGATCGATCAGAATTTTACACAATGCAAGATTTAGGAAAACCACCTGTACTATTTTCACCCGCCGAAGACATTGACAAATTGTCCGGAATGGATCTACAGAGTTTCTATGGCCACGAAACCGATTCGTTGTCCGGTACATCGGATGCGAAGGGAACGTCGCCGTTTCTACTGCATTCGACCAATAAGCCGACAACGCCTACGTTGAAATTTCACAATCATTTTCCGCCGGATGTACCGACGTGAGTAAAAATCACAATTTTTTTGTTTCTCTTTTCATTTTCAGTTTTTTTTTTCATTTCCATCTTCAGTTTGTTTTGATTTTATTTTAATTTGTGTTCCGTTTTTTATTATTTCGTTTTCAAAAATCAGTGTGGACAAAAAAGATCACATCCTTGAACAATCACTAGTACAACAACAATCATCCATCATGTCAGACTTCGGTCCACCGACAATAAAAAGACAACGGATGACTCCACCACTGAACGAACGAGTCATGCTGTACGTACGACAGGACAATGAAGACGTCTACACACCGTTACATGTGGTTCCGCCAACGACAATTGGTCTTCTAAATGCGGTAAGTGAAACAAATTTTTCTTTTATCATTATAATACTCTTACACAACACGCGTATCATATTTGTTGTTATTATATCGAGGGACATCACTAATGGACGTAACTGTCATATCTTTTAAACCATTCAACCGAAGCTAGAGTTATTTGTGATTTTTTAGCCTCATGTAAAGTCAATACGACCGTAGGCTGGGAAGATAAAAGCTGAAAAATGTCGGCGAACTTTGAGGAGTTGCGGTCTTTTTTCTTTACCAAAACAATTCCTGATGTTAGTGGATTTGCACTCAATGCAGAATGATTTTTTTGTCGAGAAAAACAGCGAAACAGGTCAATGTGGGACCGACCTCTAAATTCTCTACTGATTTCGACCGAGGAAATGTTTTGAACCATTTCAAAGAAACTGATTTTTAAATTGTAATCGTTATTCGACCATATTTTTCGAACTAACAGGTGAATTCACTCAAATGGCTCAAAAAATCAGACGTAATTCTAGGTTTCAGGGAAAAAATAGTTTAAGAAAGCGGTTGAGTGATTCCAGAGATAAGGTAGATGCCCTCTAGTGATGTTGCCCTCGATATGCTCCACAAGAGAACGGAGACAATTCGGTTTAGGGTAATTGTATTACCATGTTTTTATCACAAAAAGAAAGTTTTGAAATGGACATATTTGATATAAATTTAGTGTGATGGGTGGGTTGAGACAAGACAGAAAAGAGAACAAAAGAAAAACATTTAGGTGAACCACGAAGTCTCTAGTCAATTATGATAGACACAATACAACATTTTATCTATAAATGTTTCGTCGGTAAAAATCCTTTTGCGCCAATAACATGATTAAAATTGCTTAAAATTAAATACAGAAACTAAGTTTAACAACAATAAAAAAGGTCAGTCGTTCACATAAATCAATTGGATTAAAACAAAATAATACAAAAAAAATAAATAAAAGAAAAGAAACACACAATAAATGTGCACTTAATTTGTAATGGTTAACCTCACAAAGTTATTTTTTTTGGCATATTTCACTAATTTCATTCAAATACATTCTGTGATGTATTATTGTTATATGCATGGGTACATGTTTTTTGTTAAATGTTCATTAACATCATCTTAATCATCATCTTCTAATTTTTGTTGAGTTGTCGTTTGATTTTTATTTTAACTTTACCTGTTTTTTTGTTTTGCTGGAGTTTTTTTTTCTTATTATATTTTCAGAATTCTTTATCAACTTTTTATGGCTACAATGAACATTGCACATAATCCGTCTCTTTATATTGTGTGAATTGAATATATATTTTGCTTGATTGAAAATTGAATTCAATTTTTTTGTTTTGTTAATCAATAAATTGAGCAATAAGAAAGACAGAGAGAATTTAAAAACAAAAATATTTATTGGCACAAAAGTTTTTTTTTTCGTTTGTATTTGTTTATGGTATAAGTTGTAATTTATCGTCAAATTCTTTTTTTTTTAAAAAGAGAACGAATCCGATTCGAATATTTATTCAAATTTTTCTAATTTTTGTTTTTTTCAAAATTTATTTTTTTTCCCTATTTTTGTCTACTATTTTTTTCTGTTTATCTTAATTGCAGATTGAAAATAAATACAAAATCTCGACATCCAGTATAAATAACATATTCCGTACAAACAAGAAAGGGTAAGTAAAAACACCACTCACATAAACAAAATTAATAGTAAAATTGAAAGCTTCAGTTTGATCCGCACATACACACATTACACACCGATATATTCTATACTCATTTTCACTTTATAAATCTAACTTTTGTTATGTTGATTGGTTTGTTTATTATTTTAACATTGTCATGCTTCTGCAAAATCTTAACAACTGTTTTACGCACTGATATCCTTACATTTTACTTATCGAAGCTAGTTGTAGGTCTTGAGAGAAACGTTCGTTTTACAATCAAAATATGTGTTTCTGGAAATCGTAAGCAACGCTAAGGTGTCCTAATATTGCCAGTAAGATACACATTACTCACACGTTTTTGTTCACCCGGGAACCACGTTTTTAAATTCGAATTTTAGCCTAATATATTCCCTGGACTCGATACTGTTCACTTTTTAGAAACGTCGAACATATTGCGATATAATCGTTGAGTTTGTTACTTTTATTGTTCAAATTATCGCTAAGTGTTTGTCACAAAATCTTTTACTTCATTTGTTTTAACTTTGGCTTTACTACTCGTAAGTCCACATAGACCGTAGGTTCTGGCATTTATATCGATATAAGATGATTAGTCGTTTTTAAAGGACAATTCCACAATTCTCAATTCTCTTGATTTTTCTTAACATTTTTGTCATAATTTGAACCCATTTTATATTAGGTGTCTAGTTGTTTACATTTTAACGAATTCCATTCGTCCAATTCGTTCCATGTTAATTTCAACTTTAGATTGAGAGAATTGAAAATGGTGCATAGGCTTCGCATTGTAAAAAACGTAAAAAGTTTAATTGATATATCTGCAGCGTGATTAAATAAGGCATCCTAATGCTCTCCAATATTATATTAGATATTTTAAAGTGCCATACATCTACAATGATCATTCACATTCTTAAAATTCTATCCATCGTTTTGGAAGCTCGTGTAGAATATTTACCACAAGGGTATAGCGCTATACGTCCTACGAACCTTAGTGGTACACTGGGTGAATTTCACTGGAGTGGTGAAATTGCAACAGTTGGTCTTTTTTTACCAGCTACTGTTCATGTTATTGTTTAGCCACTTTATTCACCCACACGAACGTATAAGTGTAATTTTAAGTTTGTTACAATTCGAAGACCACCAAGAAATTAGAGAGGATAAAGGATACAAGATCATAGATCGTTCAGAGCAAGTTCGACGTGCCAATCTTTCGTAGCTCTTTATATCGACTCTATCGAACTATTTATATTACAATCGTAATACCATAGAATACCGTAGAATAAGAAATAATTTTGATTTTTTATTTTTTTTTATTTTCAGGATTACTGCGAAAATTGACGATGATATGCTGTCTTATTATTGCAACGAAGACATATTTCTCTTAGAAGTTCGGCAAATCGAAGAAGATCTTTTCGACATAACGCTAACCGAACTGGGCGACCACCATTGATCATAATGGTTACAATTGAGTTTCTCATTTACGACTGGTTTTGTATGTTACGAAAAGTCAACAATTTATTTGCTTATCGAGTGTAGAGTGTACGAACAATTTTCGCATCATATGGGACAATGTTCTGATCATTTTTTTAAAAAGAAGATTTTTCTTTACTTCGTTCTATTTATGCAATTGTATTAATAATTAAATAATTAGTGCCTGCTGCCTGCCCTTCTTCCGACCACTTAAAATTCATATCTTTATATTTGCACGCGGATCGACTAATAGTTGAAAGAAAAATTTGTCGATGTTGGTTCAATGCACTCTACCATGCTCAATCAATAATGTAAATAGCCTAATATTTAAGAAATGAAAATTCGTAAATGATTCAATTCAAATTGTATAAACGCTGTGTGTACATAATAATCACTAGTAATCGACGAGCACTGATTTATGAAGTTTGTTCTTGCCACAAAGAAACATTCATTATTTTAACACAGTAATGAAGATCTCAATTATAATCGAAGATCAAAAATAAAAAACTTAAAAAATGAAAATTTCTAAGAAAAATTTAAAATATGAAAATTGAGACAGATACGATAGTTGTACGGTAGTTAAAGATCAGACTCAATAAAAGGACATTAATTTTTGAAACTATAAAGGAAAAGTAAAAAAAAAGAAGAAAAACATGAAAATGTGATCCATATTTATTTCGTGGGTAGAATAAAATATTTTGCATTAAGTTTAATTTAAAAAAAATTAACAAAAAATCAGAATTGTCCAATTAGCAAAATAACTTTTAAGCAAACGAACGAAGTATTCTACATTCCATCCAACTCTTGCCGAAACTAAGTTTAATGTTACTCAAAGATCTTAAGCTTAAAGGTAAAACAAAAAAAAGTTAAACATTTGATAAACAAGAAAACAACAACAAATTGTTTATAAAATACGTACGTACTATAAATTTAAAACTAAATAAAAAAAGTGAGGAAGAAATTAAATGAAAAAATAATTATTATATTTTGGTTGTGTCTCAGACAATTTTATAATTTAAACAACTGACTTTAATGTCAGAAGCGAGTGATTCAAAAAAGAAAAAATTAGGCAAATGTTAACGTCAATAAATAATTAAAGAATTTCAGGACAGGGCATCGATATAAACAGCATTAAGAAGAACCGAAGAACTAAAGTTATTTACGTTAAACGTCAAGTAACTGGAAAATATTTTTTTCTTCATATTCCTACACCAAGATTAACTTGCCATCAATAAATAAATACCCAAAAATGTCGCATGGAAATATAATGGTCAAAGATTTCTGTTAATGTAAATTACTTGCCATATACACATTCCAGCACTGATGAATCTCCACAGATACAAATTTAACTCAAGTGCATAAGTTCACATAACTTTCAAAGTGTAAGACATGAAGTCGATTCGATGTGCAACTTGATACGAATTCTATCTGACAAAATTCTTGTGACAAAATCAAGTACTAATCACATTCCGATACGGACAGAATCAGAAACATTTCTGTCTGATTCTTTAGATATATATTGCTCAGTCGTCGTTTTAAGAAGAAGAAAGGGAAAAAAATCTTCTGGCTCCTTTCATTCCCTGATTTCCTATGAAACTGTTATCCTGAACATTTTTTTTTCTGTGAAATGTTAAATTAAAAGCGAAAAAAAAATATTTTTATGATTAATCATATATCCATGACAAGTTGACACGTTGAATAGGAATAAAAAGCACAGTGTTGAGAACGTTAATGATGAATTTTAAAATTAATATATGCCGTGTTGTGTGTTGTTTAGTTAAATTATTAAGCGTTTTGTGTTTAAGTAAGCTCAAATTATATTTTCCTTTTTTTGTATATTAGGAAAACATATCGAAAGTTATGAAACGAAAATCGTTTTCTTTTAAGATAACTTTTTATTTTAAATGGAAAAGTTGAAAAAAAAAACTTTTAACTAAATTTAAACTGCCATAAAACGTTTTTTTAAAATTACATTCCATAAATTAAGAGCATTTAAATTTTAAAGAAAAGACGAAAAGTAAATGAAAAATTATTTTTAAGTATTACGAGCTTAGACGATCATTGACGAAGTAAATTTTATAAATTAAGTACCTGAAATGAAATCAGATAAAAAATGCACACAATTCAAAATCTCAAGTCTCCGTCAAAAAGAGAACGGAATCTACTAAAACTCAATACAATTTGCTTAATTTAGGAAACATGAACATCAAAAAATATTTTTTGGATAAACGAAAGTTCCGTTTTCGAATAATGTTTTTAAAAAATAAACTAAAATCACAAAAACTATAAAACTGACAATAAAGCGTAAAAAGTAAAGTGAAAAAGAAAAATATTTATCCGATCCGATTTACAAATGAAAAAAAAAATGTTTTTCAATTCCATAATAGTAATTAGTAAATAAATTTTAAAAAAATGAAAAAAAATTAATTGTTTAACTTGGCGCATAGCTGTGACACTTGCAATATTATTTCTAACATTTTTTTATAAATAAGCTTAGCTTTTAATGTTTATAATGAAAAAAGTTTTATTTTGTTTTTTCTTTTAATTTAACTCTAATTATCATTTTCATTCATTTTATCATAAACAAAATGAAATTTTCTTTTCAGTTTTTTTTTAAGATTTTCGAATTATATCCACAATTCATAATTTATTGTTTTTTTTTTTCTCTTTTTTTATTAATTTTTTATATTTTGATGGACATTCCATTCCATCGAAATGTTTTTTTTTGTGTTAACGGTGGAGGTTTCTTAGTTAAAACTTTAAAATTACATTTTCTCAGTTAACTTTTCCGTTTTCCGTCACACTTTTATAAAAACTGTTGAATCTCGAATTTATCACTTCGTTACATTTGGTCTTATTCATTTTTATGTTGTAACTGGAAACAAAAACATTCTTTTGTAATTGAAATAAAAAAAAAATAATTTTCATCTAATGTTAAGACAAAAAAATTAAGTTTCGTTAGCATTTATGTGTTTAATTAGTTATATATTATTGTCAACACAAAAATTGCGCAAAAGAAAAATGTGAAAGAAAAAAGAAAATATTTTTTGTTTGCTTTGTCTAGACTTTAAATTTAATTTTAATTTTTATGTTCTAATGATTGGTTTGAAATTTTAGTTAAAGAAGAAGAACAATTATATTAGAATCTTAATATTTTTTATAATGTATTGAAAAATAAATGAGTGCATAAGTTTAATCACATGTCTTTGACACAGAGTACCCACGACCACGACTAAGAAAGGCTCATATTATTAGAAATTTTATGAGATTTTAAAGGTAATTTTAGGAGATTTTGAAGGTAATTTTAGTAGAATTTGTTAAGATCTCCCTTTTTCTTATACTCTTCGTAAAATCCTAAAAATGTGTCAGAAAATTATGTTTAAATAATAGAAAATGGTCAAAAATGTATTTTTCGCAATTCCGGTCCATAATCATCACCTTTCCATGCATCCATTTAATGTCGTTTTGAAGGTATTTATTTCACAGTGCATTTTTGATTATTTTTTTCGCACTTGGGCTTTTTCACATTTTTTTCGCACGCTACATAGCTTAGTACCTTTAAGAAAGACTAAATTTTATAAATAAAAACTTCTTCCAAACACCAAGCAACGACCATAGCCATTCGGCTACAGAGTCACACAATTATACAGAACGTATTGTTGAAGCGTACATACTAAGCATTGACTACTTGATTTTATTGAGCGCGTCTCTATACATCACATTGCAATGTGTATATAGTGCAGGTTGCTTGATCGTTCAAATGAATTCATGTTTGCATGTGAATGGTTGGTAGAAATTTTGGTAATATTTTGTATTGGAAAGGTGATTATGGCCCGAAATTGCGAAAAACGTTGTATCTACCACGGTAGGTATTCCGGTATTTTTTCGCACACGACGTCTTGTCGACCTCGGCTTCGACATCTAGTGCGAAAAAATACCTTCATACCTACCTTGGTAGATAAATAACTATTTTTATCAAAATATCTTTTTCCTTATATAGTTCAATAATTGAAACGTTTGTCGTTTCCACTTTTTTGACGCTATTATGGCCTTTATCAGTTTTTCCTATTTCGATTTTTTTTTGTGCAGATGCTTTATTGAGATTTTCTTCCGCCTCTTTATTCTTAAGAAGAAGTTCCTTCTCGACTTTTTCTTGTTCGAGAAATCAAGTACTTTGGCGCGCATTAGAGCACATCTGGAACAGACATTGGGAAGTCAGCGAGGCTTATGTTATTCAATGTGTCTTCAACCATTCGAATTGCGACGATAGACGCATCTTCTAACAAACTGCGATCCTCGAGAATGTATTTGTTTTCGCTAAATCTACGTTCAGAATCGCTGTTTGCATGATTCAAAAAAGGACTGTTTTCGCAAATTGACTCGGGTCTTTATACAAAAGTTCAAATTCGTTGCACAAATGGGCTGATTTTAGGAGGATTTGTTCCATTTAAGGAATTTTAGGAGGATTGGGAAGTTTGCGTCTACCCATCATTAACCCAGTCTTTTCAACGAGTTCGCCTAGGTTGGTTGCAGTAGATCCTATCGGCTTGAAGCCCATGCTGTGCATAGAGTTTCGAGACAAAATATTCTTTTGTTTAAATTTTTCACTAAGTCTCTTATGCAAATTACGGCAGAATTAACTTTCAACATATATTTCTATTAAAATCTTGGTCGACAGTTCCTTACATCCGATTTTTCGTCTGATTTTTAAATAGGTGTCACATTGCTTCGCTTCCAGTTTGCATATTTACCAAGCGTAATAGGAGGAAAAGTGGCGTTGAGATGAAGATCATTTGGAAGGTCATAAGCATGAGAAACCTTGAATTCATCAAAATTGAGAAGCGATCTCATTATAGGTTTGTTCCAAGTAACTGTAAACACAATTTTGACTAGCCGAACGAAGCAGACCTCCTTCAATATAGATCATCTTCAAGTTACCGAAGTTAGCTCAGATTAGTTTCGTTCGTTTCGTTGTGTTTTATTTACCACAAACTTTTATGTTAAAAAGGAGCTGCCACTCGAGTACTAAATTTAAAATCCTGTGCAAAATAAAGAACGAACAATAGGTTTGTTCCAAGTAACTGTAAACACGAACTTCGACAACCCGAACAACGAAAATTTCATCTACAGCAACGATTTACACAGAAATATTATTGAGGTTATGGTTCTGTGGATGAAATTTGACAATTCATACGGCCTTGGAACAAACCTATAGGCGGCGGTTCACAATCTCTCGTTCAAATGACAATATTTTTAACGTGGATGGCATTTCAAATGGCCTTGAAGATGATCAACAGATACGAATACTAAATGAAACGTCTTTATTGTAATGATATATCAGTAGAACTGATTTCTAATTTATTGACATTCACGCACAGCATACTACGATACTACAATCATGCCATTCTTCGATACGATAACTCGAGTCATCTATAATATGATCTCAAGCAATAGAACTCAAATCAACAAAGACACTTCCGATCGGTCCATTCACATTACGATTACACGGTTTATAAATACCGCTAGAGTTCAACTGTCAATCTGTAGAATTGTCAAGATTATAGATCATTTTCATTATACGGTACTCGTCAACGTCACCCCACTTAATTTTTCGTCAAGTAGTCCTTAACCTCAACTAATTGACGTTAAACTGCGTTCAATTTACTGGTTTTTACTGGATGTTCATTAAACCTACGTTCGGTTTAATTTTTACATGCCTATGAATCACAGTGGGATTGAACAAAACTTAAATAGAGTCCACCTCTGATTTTTCTTCATGTTCTTATTGAGAGACTCGAGTACTACGTCTGTACTCAATATGGTACCTAAATGCTTCAACATTTTTATTTTGGCACGTTGACTTCGGCTCGGTCTATAAACTTTCCGCTGGCAAAAAAAAAATTGGAAGCTGGTAGGTAATGTACTATTAAAATGAGTTTTACAGTAATTTATTTTTTCAAACTTAGGCTTTGTCATATAGCTTGCATATGTGTTACAAATTACTATATAGTGGACGTAAAGAAATTATAACTAAAAATTCTATGCATACGTTATCACAACAGCTTTATTTGATGGGACGGACACTTTGTATCATTAATCCTGTTTTTCATGAATTTCCTCATTAAACTGTTTCTGCCACATTTCGCCATAAGTACCTGAAATATTCAAATTTATTTCTTCTAATTTGAGCTCATCCAACTCTACAATGTTGTCTTATATATACCTCCTCTCTGTAGTAAAACCTCGTGTCGACCACGCTCAATAATTCGTCCTTCCTTCAACACTAAAATTTCGTCAGCGTGAATTATAGTTGATAGTCGATGAGCCACAATAATTGTGGTCCGATTCTTGCAAACTTGTCCAATAGCCGACTGAATGTTACGTTCCGTTTGTGTGTCTAGTGCACTCGTTGCTTCGTCTAATAACACAATTGGTGGTCCTTTCAAAATGGTTCGTGCTATGTAACAAAACGGTGTTCAATTTATTGTTAAAAATTCTTTTCCTTTATATCTCCACGAACCTATTGCGACTCTCTGTTTTTCACCTCCACTCAATCGCAGTCCTCTATCACCAACTTCTGTTTCGTATTTATCCGGGAAGTTCAAAATATTGTCATGAATGTCAGCAGCACGTGCGGCAGATTCCACTTCATCGTCAGTTGCATCTGACTGTCCATATTTAATATTGTATTTAATGGTCTTGTTGAATAATATTGTGTCTTGTGGCACGATTCCGAGAACCGCATGAAGTGATTCTTGTGTCATCTTCTTGACATCGACACCATCAATGCTGATGGATCCACTGCCGACATCATAAAAACGAGACAGTAAACGGATAATAGTACTTTTCCCCGAACCGGAGGGTCCAACGAGAGCCAAAGTTTTACCAGCAACTACCGAAAATGAAACATCATTCAGGATTTCACGATCTGGATCATAGCTGAAACACACATGGGAGAAGATGATGTCGCCTCGCGGGTTTGAGAACTCAATGGCATCATGTGCATCTACAACTTCCGGTTTCTCATTGAGAATATCGTACAATTTTCCCATATCAATGAAAAGATCCTGGAAATGGCTAAAATATTTTACATTTGAAAATAATCACCACATCGACGTTTCATTTTTTACCGGTAAATTCCACTCAATCGATTCATTGGCGAATACAATTGTAGCATGTAGGCTGCAAAGAACACGTACTGACCGGATGTTAGTGAGCCAGTGTCTACTACCAAGTAAGCGCAAAGCAAAGAAGAAACAAGAAGACTACCACATACGACACCATTTTCGAATAGATCTGTTACATGAAATGCAATTTCCATATTGAACTGCACCTTTTGATCTTCTAACAGCGCGTTAGCGTAAGCTTCAACTTCATATTTTGTAGTTCCACAGTATTTTATAGTTTCGATATTGAGAAGCGAATCAACACCGACCGCACTTTTCTCTTTTACTTCAGGCTTCTTTTCAAATGTTTGTGCCCAATTTGTCACAGAAATACGTATACCTATAACATTGAGAACATTCCTTGGTTGAAATTGTCATTCCTAAGGCAGACACACCTCTTTTAATAACATTTAAAAAAATTCACCAACGCGACGGTAATCATCATGGCGGCGATAATCATCACGTTAGGTGAGTTTTTTTGTTTCAAATTCGCATAATATTATAATTCACATAATACAGCCTTAGCCATTACGTCATGAGAAGAATTATCGGAATTTCCTTTTTCTATCAGAGATGAAAGCAACGTTTTTTACCACTAAATTACCACATCAATTGGTAATACATTTAAAAAAAAGTTTCTAACCCGAACTGTCATTGGCCGAAGTGGATCAAAAAATTATTTTGTTTTAGTCTTTTGAGTGGAGAAAATGGGATTAACATCGAAAACTCTTCTATCATATTTAAACGTTTCTTCTGGTGCTATCGATATTAGAATCCACTACATAAATCAGGATCAAAATGAAAAGTCTCGTGTGTTTAATAGCCTCGACCTCGGCTCGGATCCACAACTATCTTCTTTTTTTCCTTGTCATGTGAATTATTATTTTCACGATGTACGTATGAGAAATTATTTGTACCTCTTGCTAGAGAAGCTATGTACGATTCCTAAGTTAACGTAAAACTTGAAAATTACCCGTAAACTCTCCATATATTTTATATAGAGAGATTACTTAGAATTTCGACATTTTACGAAACATTGTAAGTGAAAATTACAAGCTCCCTACCATACAAAATTGTTTACTTACGTAAGTATAAGACCAGTGTGATGGTGATAAGAAGACCGAAATACCAATTGAATGTTGCCGTTAGGAAAACAACAGACGTTAAAATATCTAAAATAGCTGGACCAAAAGAAAACAGGCAATAGCTCGCTAGTGAACTAATGCTATACGACGCGGAGTTCATAAGTTCAAGAACTTCACCGGACCGACGTGATAAATGCCAGCGCAACGATAACTTATGCAAATGAGCAAAAAATTTCGTCTCAACGTTTCTGTTGATGAAATTCTCTACGTGTTGCCACAGGAATGATCGTACAGCCCATAGCGGACCCATAGATAGAAATTGTAATCCTACATAGATCAAAATCAGATCCCAACAAAAGACTTTTTTATCTAGACTGTCCACTGGAATACAAAAAAAAATCTTTTAGATTTTTTAACTTTTAACTTTTGAATTATTTTGTTAGATGCTAACCGATCCTCTGATTATAAACTGGGACGAAAATACTGGTTGAACTCTCAGCAATAACAATCAATATACACAATAAAATTCGTATTTGGATTCCTATACTGGCATCCGGCCAGAAAAATGTCAAAAGAATTTGTAGTCTTCTCCATCGCTCAGTCCAAGCGGAATCTGCGACCTAATTGTAAATAACCACAATTACTAACCATTCCACACACTTAACGATTTACTGGGTGTATACCGTGTTGTCATCGTTGGTTTTTAGTTTAGAATAATTACTTTCAGATTTTTGGAATGTTATGTACTCCAATATGATTTTAAAAAAGGTATACACTTTTTGAATCACAAACATTTCGCCGGCTTGGACACCTTTCCACTTCAGCAACAACTTTGTGACTAACTAAAAAAATTTATTTAAAATTCTTGTTATTGTTATTTCACAACATGACACAACACACTGAACTGAACATGCGTCATTTAACCCTGGTAGTTATACTTATCATTATGTTGGTTGTTCTGAGACACCGTTGAATCTCGGAACTACTGGCGGCAAAGGCTAATTTCTTTTAGTTATTGTTGTTTAAGTAGCTGGCACATGTAATTGAATATAAATTAACCTGTTACAGACGGCTGTCATCTGTTATCGACAAAGACAGCAATAATAAAAGTCAAGCTCTGACTGATGAGGCCTTATATAGCAAATGTTCATGTTCAAAACAAATGAAGTAAAAGATTTCTGAAATCAATCTATAAAAATCTTCGATCAAATGAAGTAATAGTTTGAATAGTAAAACTTTTAATATGCTTGCCGTCTGCGACAGCAGAGTTCCCACGACTTTGGAAGGCTTCTAAAATTAGGAATTTTAGGAAATTTTAACGGTAATTTTAGGAGAATTTTAGAAGATTTTGCAAGTAATTTTAGGAGTATTTTAGGAGATTTGATAAAGGTTTTATAAGTAATTTCCGGAGGAATTTTTGCAGCCTCAAGATCTTTCTGTTTCTCATACACTTCGCAATATAATAAAAGTATTTCAGAAAATAATATGTTCAATTAGGGGTGTGCGATGGATATAGGATCGAGACAGGCATAGTCCACAAAAAATTGTTATCATCCCTAGATGTCAAAAACTCGGATTTCTCAATTGAGCCGTTTTGCCTCAATTTTAGACCAAACAAACACTCACGAAACAAACATTTCTCACATGATTTTCAAAAACTTTTTTGATCTGGATAGCCTACAACATTCGCAAGAATTTAAGCCCACTTGAGCAAAGATCGAATTATTTTCTTGATATAATTTCCGAATTTTCAAGTTTAAAATCCACTCAATTTTTCATAGTCGGCAAACTTTGACGACTCACCAAAAATACCTTCTCGACAAACTTCGCCTAGATTTAATTTTTTCTTGTAGCACTGGACTCCAATTAGTAGAATAAGACTAATGCAGCTAACAAAGATCTCAAAGAAGGTTTTTGGTAGAAGTCGAAGTAGGTGGAAGACCGAAAACTAAAAAATTTAGCTTCTATGATTTGTCTCAAGTTGTAAATGAATTTTTAAAATTTACGCCAGTCTCGATCCTTTCTCCATCGTACACCCCTAATTGACAAAAAGTTTTTTTTTATCAAAGCAACGTTTTCCTTATGTAGTTCAATAATTGAAACTTTTATGGTTTACACTTTTTTGACGCCAGTTAAGACCAGCAACTTGGTATTTATCAGTTGTTTCTTGTCGACTGGACCCTTCTTTCAAGTTAACAAGATTCACCATAATTTTGGTCGAAGTGCGACGATAGTCGCATCTACTAACAAGCTGAGATCCTCGAGAATATATTTGTTTTCGCTAAATCCACGTTCAGGTTCGCTGTTTGCATGACTCAAAGAAAGGACTGTTTTCAAATTCATTGCAGCGTAATTGAGTTACAAACAATTTTTTTTTTTATTTTTTATCGATGGAGAACCTAATTATAAGACACTTTGTCTCGTATCATATGCCAAAAAAAGTTAAAACTTTTTTTATAAATCATTTTGAAAGTCACTAAAAACACGAAAATTCGAATAGAAATACAGTATGTCATCAAAAATTTTTGTATTTCGATTCGAATTTTCGTGTTTTCAGTGACTTTCAAAATGATTTATAAAAAAAGTTTTAACTTTTTTTGGCATATGATACGAGACAAAGTGTCTTATAATTAGGTTCTCCATCGATAAAAAATAAAAAAAAAATTTGTTTGTAACTCAATTAAAAAAAAAACTTGTTTCTCAGTTTTATTAAAAAAATTCTTTGATAGTGTGGGCTATTTTTAGGAATTTTAGAAGATTTTAGGAGATTTTAGGAGGATTTGGTCCATTTTAGGAATTTTATGAATTTTAGGAGGAGTGGGAACTCTGCGACAGGTTAAGTTTCGTTGTTTTTGACACAAATGAATAGTTACTGTTCGATTAAATTGTATATAAAAACTTCGCATTGATTAGAGTGGGTTGATTTTCACATAAGAGTTGGGATCGGTATGTGGCCGGTTGGGCGCGTTAAGGGACCTACAGAACTAAACGACAATCTGTATCATGTCATGTCAGGCTTTTTCGAGCTCACAAGAAATTAATATCGAAAGACGATCATCTAATACTGATGAACGCCTTTAGATTAAGGAGAAGTAAACAGACGGAATATATTTTTCAATTTTTCTGTTGAATATATTACACTAGGCAACAGAGGTCATGTGAATACCTTACCACACCAAAACGGCCGACCGGATCGGTGCACTTTCATTGTCATATATTCGAGTGGGTAACCTCTCCACACAGACGTCACTGGGACGAATGGAGGTGTGTTCCATATTCAGGGCACCAAGACCTATCCAACGCACTATGTCACCATCCGTGTACATGACCTCTGTTGCCTGCTGTTATCATTATAACGTTATTATTACTATAACTGGCGCTTAAGCAGTTTTCGGACTTTATAATTTGGGAGTCACTGCGGCCAACATATTTTTCGAAATTAAATAGTCACTAGCAGGTACTTGTGTAATTCCGGGTACCTTAAGTCCGCTAAGATATTTCTTCATTTCATATTGTTTACTGTTCACACGAAACCCTTTTCCACTTCAGTCCTCCAAGATCTCATTCGATTATTATTTATATGAAAACATTTAGCTCCCAAACTACCATATCGTTTGGATTTGAAATTTTCTTATGTTCTGGCGTTTTTGCTCCATAACCTTTCATAGCAAACAACATGGAACAAATAAAAATCTTAAAGAATCTTAAATCTTAAAAGTCAATTCAATTTACCCACAATTTGTTTGTCGAACGAGTAATGTCAGAAGAAATTGCTTACTCTATGAGTACAATATGTCCAAGACGTGTTCGGCTGAAGTTTTGTAAAAAAAAATTTTATTTTCAAATCATATAAACCAACATTTTTGCAAAATTGAGTACTGTTGTCGAAAGTTAAAAAAAATATTTCAGATTACAAAATGGATGGAATTCGTACAACTATAACTATATGTAAAAACACTAAGTGTAATAGAGCCCTTCTAAGGGTCAGCTTTATAAACAAAAATTTGTCTCCATTTTCAAATTAATTCAATTGGAATGTTTCAAGTGCAAAAATATCAAAACATTTCAATGTTTCAATTTCGTTAAAATTCTTTACTCTTAGAGTTCTTCTAGATCGATTGGCAAGATGACGCTAAATTTTGATACACTTAATTTAAATATTATAATTGTCTGTTTAATGTGATGCTATTAAGTGAACGTAAATCGTTGACCCTATAATTCGATTGCCGCATCAGCAAAATAATTAACGTTAAATGCGTCAACTTACCATCGAGTAGAACTCGCTCGTATTTTACTTTATTTTTAATTTTTTCCAAAGGCACAACAAATATCGCTGCGCTACATTTAAAAAGGCACACATTTACAGCTGCTCTCGACTATAAACTACTTACACATTTAACTTAAATTCTAGTTACGAGTTTGCTAATCGGTTGATTTCTTTTGCTAATCGGTTGATTTCTTGGACGAATGTACTTCGTTAACTGAAACTAATTAAATATCGCAAACGAAGATGACGCGTTGCGGTGTGTCATTAAAGACTGCTATATCAAAATGTTATGGCTGTGACAATTATGCTAATAGTTTTTGTATGATAGTGTAAGTATCACCTTAAAAGAAATTGGTTAGGTTATGCATTCCGTAGAACATTGCAATAGGGATTTTAAATATCTCTTTACTGTAAAGTGCACTTTAGAGTAGAGCAAGCCGTTCGATATGTAAAACTATATTCGTTCTCGATGTCGTAAACTAAGCTCTCGACTTCACACTTCTTCGAAATCACTTCACAGTTCTAGCATAAATGAATAAGAGATATTTGTCGTATCACTCTTTCATATATGGTTCTAGTAGCATAAATATCTATTATAGGTGACTCTTGGTCAATTTTTGTCTGATATGCTTGGTTATTCATTCTATTTTCGGATTAAATGGTAAAAAAATTGTCATTTTTATGGTAAACTTCATAAGATGTACAGTGCCATTTGATTTTACGTTTTGTCAAAATCTGTGAAAGATTCAGGCCGTCATGTTCATAAGAGAAAAGTAGAAAAATTGTTACTATAAGTGAGAGCAACCAGCTGATTGATATGTTTAGCGCTTCAAGAATTGTCAATATGATTTTCATCTCGATCAATTATTCTCAAGAGATTCAATTTGTTAAAAGGAAAGTGGAACACAGACACGATCTGCGTTCCACATTCCAGAGTAAAGAAAAATGATATCAAAATTTGCATGCACTTTGTTTTTGGCGAGGTCATCCACTAGTGGAAACCCATAAAAACTGCCAAAAAACCTAATACTAAAACTACCGTCGAAGCGGCCAAATATTGTGCATCACCGTAATGTGCCTGACCACAAGCCGGTGGACACACAGGAATTACAGTTTCGAACAGATGAACTTTGGCCTCTGCCTGTCCCAATTTGTTCACAGCCTTGCACACATAGTCTCCGTATTGTCGTTTCTCGATTGTAATGACGCGAATCGTTGAATCGGTAAATTCGTCAGCAGTGGCAAAATGTGAAATGCTGTAATGTTGATTGTTCGACAGCTGTACCTCGTCCTTGACCCAGACAATAGCCGGCAACGGATACGCTTCGATGTGACATTCCAGATCCATGTCGTATTGCAGAGCCTGACCGAGACGTGGTCGCGGCACCGATATGAATGGAGCGAATTCAACTTCAAGATTGATATTACGACGATCGCCTTTGCTAACGCCATTGTCAGCGACACAGTAGTATGTTCCGCGGTCTTCTTTTCGTACAGAGTTGATCTTCAGCACCGATCCAGTGTACGTTGCACCACCTGAAATTGTGATGTCATGTTACCACGAACAAGACAAATGATTAAACGAATTGTTGCCCACCTGTTGGTAAAATGGCGTTGTTTTCACGTCTCCAAGATATAGTCGGATGTGGATAACCACCAGCATAACATTCCATTTGAACGGATTTGCCTTCAGATACGACCAATGATTGGGTTGAATTATCCGCAATTACGGGCGGTCTACGCACTGATAGTAAAACATCAGCAGATATTTTGTTGATGACGGAAAGCACGACCTGGCATTGATAAATGCCTGCGTCAGTCTCTTGAATATCCTTGATTTGTAATGTGTAAGTTGACGATGATGGATCATGACGCAGAGCGAACCGAGAATCCTTG
Organism: Bradysia coprophila; assembly: GCF_014529535.1. Classification (NCBI taxonomy): domain Eukaryota; kingdom Metazoa; phylum Arthropoda; class Insecta; order Diptera; family Sciaridae; genus Bradysia; species Bradysia coprophila. Next base: position 4,865,866 of record NW_023503584.1, read on the forward strand.
ATGACCAATGAACTTCCAGTTGACAAAAATACGGAATCTGATGCCCCGTTCAATGTCTTCGTCCAAAGTACTGTATACTCTTTGGCATATTGTACAGAGCATTCGAGTTCGACCGTTCCACCGATATCTTTAATTTGTTCTTGCGTTATATGCGAAATGGACGGTGTTCGTTGTGCGAACAGAGCCACAGGTAACAACATCAATATTAAATAAAACATTTTCGTTAGTTTAATTGCAAACGTTAAATACGAACACAAAAATAATAATGACAAATGACACACCCCACGAACAAAACACCCAATTTCGAATGAATACGTAAAGAAAATGGTGTTGTCCGATGAATGACGTGGATGGAATACGTATTGTTGAAAACAAAAAAGGCGCACTTTTCGAATGACATTATCAAGTCTATGTTTTCATGGAATGGTAGTATTCGATGAAGATAGCTATGAACTACGACGAGATGTTTTTTAAGACTAGTTTGTTATTGAAAAATGAAAATTTATTTTTTGAAATAATTATTATTGAAGAGGCAAAGGCAATGTTGCTTTTAGGCCTATTATAAAAGACAAAAGAATTCGCAATCACAGGAAAACGATCTGTTAAAACAATATCGTCTGACATTTGATCGCATTACAGTCAATGAAAGAATAATATACCTATATGATTGACGTCAACATAACACAACGAGCGAAGAACATTTTAAAATTGCATTTTGAGAGCCATAAGTCACCCGAGATAATGCAACGTCAACCTTTTTTGCCGAGGTAAAGACAGTTTTTCACAACAAAACTTTCGAAGTTTTAGCTGAGGTGAGAAAACGACTATTTATAAAATAGCCATCAGTGTTCTGAAACAGCCAAGGTTGTGAGACAACAGGTTCTGCCACTTCTGAGATGATCATGAAGGCGGTAGCACAAATATTTTGACAATTCAGGCAAATTTAGTTAAACGCACTCATTACAAATTATGTGGAATGTCATATTGATAAAAAATAATTCAGAACCTAGACCTCTATGTCATCCGGGATGGCATGGCATACCTGTTTTATACCTTTCATTTATACTTGCTCTGTTCCATCGTACTGTCAAAATAATTTTTGACCAGCCGAAAACAAACGAGAGCATCCCGAGCATCCACAGAACTATTCAACGCTTTTGTGAACTTTTCTTCAACCATACTTTTTTTTTGGTTATGTCTCTATCGATGAAGTTTTAACAGCTGACAGCTTTTCAATCCTAAACGTGTAATGTATTTACATCTTATGGCATACTATTTCCTTCTATTGGTCACCAATAGCAAAGTACTGAAAGAACAGAGGGCAGATTCCGCCGATAACGGTCTGTTACGTTACAATTTTTAAGACTGAAAACTCTAGTTTCAAGAAAAAATCGTAGTTTCAGGCATTAGACTGGTCCTTTCTCTATTGCCTCAAAGTGTTAAAAACTTTGATCTGATGTAACTGGTCATACAAAACTATTGAAATTGGTGGAGGTCTGCATTTTCAAACTCATATTCCACGGCGATCACCGCTATCAAAATTTTTTCTCTGCCAATAACGGATTTGTTCCATAGTTTTTCACGCTCTATCGTCTCCAGCAAGTTTTATTCGTTCACGATAGAAACTCAGGCGTCCACTGATAGACGATTTTACAGATTTTGAAAATTTACCATCAGCGAACCGCCGAGTTATGTGGGAGGAGATCCAAAACTTTCGGGGCGGATGGAAAGAGCCGGAAAAACTGCGGAACAAATCCGTTATTGGCGGAGAAAAATTTTTGATAGCGGAGAATTGCCGAGGCTCTAAAGTTTCAATTCAAAAAAATATGCCCTTAAGACAGCCATGGAGGCGTGTGACACCAAATTTTATAAACACACTCATTACAGATAGTTTGAGAAATCAACTTGAAGAAAATATTTTTTGGAAAATTCAGAATTTTGTTTTTGTTAAGTTGCATTTTTCTTATAAACTTTGCAGCCGTTGACGCAATTTTTGTGTCACCGCCTTCGTGATCAACTCAGGGTTGGCTGAACTTTGACCAATTACACCTGTCGCCTTCGAATTTAGTTGTAAGTAAAATTTGCAATGAAACTACAGAATAAATAAATAAATAAACCAGAGGTTATTTTCATGATTTTTTTTTAAGCTTTTAAAATTAAAATTTGAGAAAACTTTTTCTAGAAAATAGTCTCTGTTTCGAACTGTTCAACTTCACAAACACAAATCGCACCAATTTCGAAATGTTCGAAATTTCAAACAAAAACATCGCGAAAACGTCAAGCAACTGGTGTGTGTGTGTGTGTGTGTGTGTGTGTGTGTGTGCAGTGCATGTTATCATCCAAACAAACGAAACGAAAGGAATTTGGACATTATAGTTTTAATGGACGTGAAACATTTAAATCCTTAATTTGATATTCTTTTTTAGTTGTGTGTGATTGCTTGTGATTTAGTTTCTAAGGCCTAAAAGAATGGCGACCAAACAAAATAAATCGACAGAGAGGCTGATTGTTGACTATGATGAACATGATGAAAGTACAGACGAGGAGCTGCTTGGAACATCTGCGGATGTGGTTTGTGAATCAATTATTTATTTTTGAATGACATTCTTTATCGCTTTTTATGTGTCACGATGCAAGCAATAGTTGTGACATAAATTAAATTTGATAGTGCAGATCATTCGTTAGGGGGCGGCTATAAGCCTGATAGATATTTATTGAGAGTTTCTTCCAATGAAGACTCATATTTATTCAGTCAACGTTATAGCGTTTTTGTTGCTGAAAATTATAAATTGACTCTCCATTTTGCATGCAGAATTTACTTACAATTTTGAACTTTTACATCCAATTATGATTTTATAAGTGAAAATCGCAATCGTCCTAATAATCTAGCCCTAGAGCTAATATCCTTGGATGCTAGAGAGTTTGAAAACGTGACAATTCAAGTTTTGCTTGGAATGATCCTAAATGCCTTATGTGAACAAGAAAAAAGATTCCCATCATATGGTATCATTCATACCTCGCCTAAAAACGCCTTTGAAGATATGTTTCAAGAAACTTACGCCGTAACTATGATGATATTGACCAGATTATGCTAATTCAGAAGAACTCAGTGTGGAGATAACTGGTATAAATGCTGGTGTGCAAGGGTATTGAGGGGATTAGGTAAAAAAGGAAAGTTTTTAACGATTAGAACTGAGACTCTTTGCATTTGGGCCAACCATTACCGATTACCAATTGCAGCTTCAACAAAACATCACTTTTTTACAGCCATAAATTGGTTTTTATTTGATGGATGTAATAAGAATAGAACATGCCATTGTGTGAGATACATAAAACTTTTATTGCCACTAAAAAAGCGAAAAGTGTCGCGTGCATATTGTGAAAAATATTACAAATTTTATTGCATTTGCGTAATTCTGGGTGTCATTTTTCTGTGTGCCCAATCCAATTCAATTAATCGCAACCAATTTCTGTTCATCCAAACTGACACTGTTGACGGTAACATCGTGAAATACACGCATATGGGTAACGCCTTCCAACGGTACTCGGTGCTTGAATTCCCCAATATTTGCACCATTTATTTGAATGGCATAAGAATCAGTTGCTACTTTAATTTCGATGAGAAATGCTTCGCCTGACTGCAGTCCCGGAAAATCGCTAGACTCCTCCTCACCCCATCCATCCACCTCGAAATGATTTCTGACTACAGTTTCACTGCCATGTCTAACATCCAAATGCATTGCAATGGTGTCGCCTTCTTCGGGCTCGTCATGTGTGTATGGACCATATTGTAAATTAATGGATGTGCTGTGTCAGAAATTAATTTGATAGAAAGAAGAAACAGTCAGCCACGTCATTTAGGAAAATGAATCACAAGATCAATTGACAATTAAGTTGAACATTTAATTGCATGCGAATTAGCATTGACACACGTCACCACACGATTTTAAAAGACTTAGACTAATAATTGTGAAACTTACCGGTCTGCTTGCTCTGGCACCGTTCCGTGGATTTGTAAATGTGTCCCTGGTGACAACGTAACTGCGTATAATTCCGGCTACATTGTAGAGCACAGGTTAAACAGTTAAATAAAGTGAACTCTACAAACAATCATTATTACTCACCATTGTATCTTGCTTCTCTTAAGTTTCGTGTTGACAAAACACTGTCTATGCACAAACTGAACTGAATATAAGCAGACTGTTAGTCAGTTGCTTTAAGCAATTTCGTAGAGTTGTTCGATGTAACAGGTAGAAATGGTAATAAAAGAAACGTTAATGGCTAAAAACTCACACCACTCCACTATCTGACCGTGAACTTATATTTATCATGTTAGTCTTTCTCTCTTGCGCGATAATATTAATAACAAAATAAATTGGAAACGACAATCGAACTCTTTCTACAATGTATAGAAAAACGAATGCAAATTTAACATGAAAAGAATTTAAGCAAATGTGTTGATGAATCGAAATGACTAAATGCGGTGTTAGCAATGTACTCATCCAAGTTAAAATTAACGTTGACTAATTCTCACCTGTTTGGTTATTGTACTCTTTTTTCAGTTAATTTTCACAATTGAAATATTTTTAACTGGAGAAAGAGAAGAAATTTCTTGACCGGATGTGTGATAGCGTTAAAATATTCAGGTTAATATAGATGATAGGGAATGACCGGAAAGACCATTGATTTGGGTCTGAAATTTAAATCAATTCGCATATTTTGCTTGAGCCAGAGAGAGGAAACAAAAACTTAAAGAATCGCTACTACACACAGTAGTGATTAATGACTTAGGACTGTAGGAGCAAAAATGAATATACTTCCCAACACATATTTCTGTTAGAATTCATTGTTCTCCTTTAGAATAGAATGTGTTACAGAAAAACATCGTTTTCAAGGTACAAATTAAAAAACTAATTTTATTAATCTCACATTTCGTTTTTGGTCACAATTCTCCTCAAAGTTAAAATCACAGCTACATGTTAGTGTCAATACATGCTCTCTTCGTTCGACTATTTTAACCATTTCAGAAAAGTCTTCTTTGCTTAATATGTTTCTTTATTTTTAAAAGTGAAAAAAAGGCTGCAATGCGCAACCAGTAAAAAACGATCTTTTCAAAAAAAAAAAAAAAAGTAATTTTCTTTTAAACGTTTGTAATGATTATGCTTGAATCTTTCAGCATTATCTGCAATTGATCCAGATTTTTTAGATGATTGGCTTAGGTAAGATGGAATGATTACATCACACAAAATCGGTTTACCGTAATTTTGACTTAACGACGACAGAGATTTGGCCTTTTTGCGTTGTTTTCTGATTTGTCGAAATACATCAGACGAATGGCTCGCGATTAGTATAATAGCTTCGCGCTGTGGGATAGTGCTAATGTTAGATATAGTCCGTTGCGCAATTGTAACGTCATTTCCGTACGCAAATTCATACTTCAGTTCTCTTAAATTTATCAGATGTCTTACTACATTGAGAGGATGTGCACCGTGGTCAAATTCGCAATCATATATAAATATTTTTTCTAATTGAGCCAACATTACCCATTCAGAATGATTGAATGAGCAAGATATCAAATTCAATTCTCGCAAATTCCGAAGTTTGGTTAGAGTATGGAACATTTCAGCTGGAACTTTTATGTTTTCGCTCCTTGTTTCGCTGTCAGGCGATATTTCCAGCTTTTCCAATGATTTCAATTCGCCTAAAAGTGTGATGTACGGACTGAAATTATTATATTCAGGACCAAGAGTAAATGTCTTCAATTTTGCTAGACTTCCCCGAGTGGAAAAGTTGAAAGAGCGCGTGGGATTCATCACGACACTTAAATTCAATTCCTCCAATTCCTTGCAGCTGATGTCGATGACTTGTAAAAGAACACTATTCCAAACTGATTCATCAAATAAGTTTATAACTCTTAGGTGTTCATGGCGCCTGATAAACTTATAGAAAACATCACAATCGTTGCTTCTCCGTTCTGTGTACAATCGAGACCAACAACAAGTGAATCGTTGCAAGTTGGGAAAACTATGCTTCAGAATTGCAACACAGTGTGTAGACCAGAAGATTGTTATTTCAATTAATGAACGACAATTGAAGTCAGGAGATTCAACACCTTTTATGAAGTTACAATTGTAGACAGAAAGTCGCAGTAGCTTTACCTCAATAATTGAACTCAATAGCATTCCAATGTTTTTCGATCCATCAATTTTGAGTTGCTTCAACGTGACATCACCAAAATACTTTGCAACCAAGTCCACAACTTCGTGATTAATGCCATCTAACACAATTTTGGAAAGGTGTGATCCATAATTCTTAAAAATTCTCTCGCAATCATGTAGATTTGTCTGAACTTTCTCGTAGTTTTTCGAAGTAAGCGCATATCCCGCATTTACGCGTGCAATAAATAGGTGCTTTGGAAACACTCGTTCGATTATTTCCTTGAAACGTCTACACAATTCCGCCAGTGAGCACAGGTCCAACGGAGTCAACGATTTGCACGAAAATATGTCTAGAAGACAATACTCATTCAAATTGGCAAGATATGTCCCAGAGGAATTCGTCAATGGAATCGGCAGCATAGCCACATTGTTGTCCGTCTAAAACACGAAATATATTTCACTGTTAGTGTCTTTTTAGAACTAGTCAACAGAGAGTATTTTTCAAGAGTATCAAAGAGTATTTTTGAAAACAGATTTAAAAAATGAAAATTAGAAGTTTTGATAGAAACGTTGTTAAATTAGTTAGTATCTACGTTCAAAGGACGCAGGCCGCTATCGGATAATTATTTAATAAAAACGCTTCGTAACATTATGTTGAGTCTTAAACTTCAACGCCAATTTCAAATGAGTGAATATCTTTTTTTTAAATTTAGTTCCAGCCACTTTCCATCAATTCAAACCCGAACGATATTGAACAGCGTCCACTATTCATTCATCAACGTCCTCAACAAACGGAGTCAATATATGAAGTGGGTAAAAATGTTCTCGTCAAATTAAACGCAAACTAAAATCTATTTCCGTAGAGCTTAGATTACGATATCTGTGAAAATGTGTTGTACAAATCCGAACAGAAAAATCGCGACAAATCGTTCACAACCAAAAAGGATTTCGCGCGATGGATGGTTTTTATTCTAATTGGTTTGTATGCAATAATCGTGAGCTTCGATCCGTCTGTATCAATTTTCTCTTCGTTTTTCAGGCGTTTTGACTGGAATCACAGCGTGCATAATTGATATAGCGATCGAGATTATATCCGGTTACAAATATAATTTTCTTAAGAATTGTATCCTTTTGACGAAACGAACGTTTCAATTGAGATTATTGTTGAATGCGATGATAAATTTCCTTAGCTTCAAAATTAACGAACAGCTGTTGACTATAACATCCTCAGTGGAGATCTGTACGCTCCATATTTGTTTTATGTTCTTACAAATATCATACCGGCTACATTCGGGTCAATTTTGGTGGCATATGTTGAAGTAAGTCACATTGAACGTTTTAACACTCGGACAAATTTACGAAACCAAAATTAATTTCCACTTTTCAGCCAATTGCTGCTGGCAGTGGAATTCCACTAGTCAAATGTTATCTGAATGGAGTTAAAGTGCCAAGAATTGTCCGCTTTAAAACTCTAATAGTCAAAGTGGTCGGAGTTATATCCTCAGTTACTGGAGGAATGGGTACGAAGAGAACGTTTTCATTGTTTAGACATTTAAGTAACAAACATAATTCGCTTCAGTTGGAGGAAAGGAAGGTCCGATGATCCATGCTGGTTCAGTGATTGCGGCTGGCATTTCTCAAGGCAAAAGCACAACATTTCGTCGGGATTTCGGAATATTTCGTTACTTTAGAGACGATCACGAGAAACGAGACTTCGTTGTCGGCGGAGCTTCGGCTGGCGTCGCAGCAGCCTTCGGTGCTCCGTTAGGTAGGTAATTGGAAATAAACCGACAAGAGTGGAACACCGACACGTTTTCATTTTCAGGTGGAGTTTTATTCGCCTTGGAAGAAGCAGCGAGCTACTGGAATCAAGCGCTGATATGGAAAGCGTTAATAGCGTCAATTATTAGTTCATTTACGTTGAATGTTATATTGTCATGGTACCACGATTTGAAAACGTTTTCGTATCCCGGTCTGTTTAATTTGGGTCAATTCGAACCATTACCGTACGAGTATTTCGAAATTCCAATATTCGTCACGATGGGCATGTTTGGTGGTTTGATCGGAGCTCTATGGAATTCAGTGAACATCAAATTGACCATCCTTCGTTCAAGGTACAAAATTAGTACAGTAATGGATCGACGATAGCATGCAATATCGTTGCAGGTACATAACAACAAAATGGGGCAGAGTTCTAGAAGTGGTGATTGCTGCAGCTGTAACAGCCACTGTGGCATGTTGTATGATGTTTACCATGAACGATTGTCGTCCGCTCGGACTAGATCCAACGCCTTATCCTGTCCAACTGTTTTGTGAAGACAACGAATATAATGCAGTGGCCGCTCTATGGTTTCAAACACCGGAAGCAACTGTGAAATCGTTGTTCCACGATCCATCCGGTTCGCACAAGATCATATCATTGGTTTTATTCGTCGTCGTATACTATCCACTGTCATGCATAACATATGGACTGAGCATATCGGCGGGATTATTCATACCAATGCTATTGATTGGTGCTGCGTGGGGCAGATTGGTGTCCATGTCGTTGAATGCATTCTTTCCATATTGGAGTTTTATTCATCCTGGTAAATATGCGCTGATTGGAGCCGCTGCAAATTTAGGTATTGATTTAACTGTGTTTGGGGGCTTCTAAACTGTTCCGGTTGTCAGATCATAACTATGAGAAAAAGTAACCGAAGAACAGAAAAGCCGCTCGGCTTCAGGGAACTTACCCGAGGTTCAGTTTGGAAGTCCCCGGTGTATTACATCGTTCATCTGATCAGTTCAACCTTCTAACATTTTATTATCTTGCCTTCCCCTCAGGTGGTGTCGTTCGAATGACGTTGAGTTTAACGGTAATTTTAATTGAGAGCACGGGGAACATATCATTTGCTCTGCCGCTGATCATAACATTGATTTCTGCTAAATGGATGGGCGACTATTTCAACGAGGGAATCTACGACACAAATATTGAAGTAGCAAAAGTGCCCATGTTACCGTGGTACGCGAGAAAATCAGCGGAAGGATTACAAATTCGTCAAATCATGAACAGTCCACCGGTCTGCATTCGAATGAAGGAGAGTACGAGTCGCATTGTTCACATTCTGAAAACATATTCGTACAACGGATTTCCGGTTGTTGACGAGATTGAAACAGAAGTAAGGGGTCGCACGATTTTCTAATTGTGGAACGTTCGTTGTAAATTTATCTTTGCAGGATGGTATATCAACTGGTCGTCTACGCGGATTTATATTGCGTTCGCAATTGGTTGTTATCCTAAAGAACAGTTTCTACGAAGAGAATCAGGAACGCTGGATCGATGATGTATCTATTGACGATTTTCGCGACGAATATCCACGTTATCCGTCCATAGACGTAAGTAAAATGCTTCGCTGGCTATTTCCGTTTTAAAGTCGAACACGAAATGCAAAACGAATCTGTCTTCAACAGAAAATCGAAATCAAAGACTCGAAATCCGACTACACCATCAATTCGGAAATGTTTATGAATCCGTCACCGTACACCGTGCCGGAAATATCGACCGTTCCACGTACATTTCAAATGTTCCGCTGTTTAGCCCTACGACATCTGATCGTGGTGGATTCAAATAATCGTGTCAGCGGGCTGATTACACGAAAAGATTTTGTTCACAATGCACCGCAGTAAGATGATATTTTAATGGAGTGGACGATCTCAGAATATTTTTTTTATTTGTGTTAATGAATTTATGCATAATAAAAACCGCAAGGAAATTTTTTAACTGTAAAGGAATCGTCTGAAAATACATTCCTGGCCAGCTGCTCTGAGATTATGTTCGCGTAAGGTAAGTTAAAATTCACTGTTTCTCAAAAAATATTTTAAAAAAAGTCCGGAAAATTCCCCGGAAGATGAAGAACATCTTGGAAAGCCGGTAAATGAAATCCTCTGACGTTACAGGAAAATCAAAAGAAAATCGACTGAAAGTGTTTGCTATATGCTCAAACATAGCACTGCTCCTAGCAATAACATATTTAGAGGTTGAATAAACTACATATTGACTTTGTACGCATATACCAGGAGTTATGTCTTCGTCTTGTGAGTTGAAGCACACAACACATTCAAGTGTTCACACATGCATGAAGGCTTTTGTAAGCTTTTTGACGTCTGAGATTCGAGTGTTAATGCTAGAAGCAGTGCTAGGCCATGGCACAATAACTTTGAACATATTTTATTGTTGTCGAGTACATTTTTGATGTTTTACCAACTCTATCCAAACTGAACGACTCGTTAAACTGTTTTTATTGACGGTATGCAATTGCCTAAGGTCGAAAGCACACAAGCAATTTTGTGACCGACAATTATGCTCGTTTTGTATTGTTTATCCTGTATCGAATTACATTGGAAAAAGCAGCATAACTGTCGATCCCATCAACGCAAAATTGCTAGTGTGCTTTCAGCCTAAAATCGCTCGATTCATTTACAACATTAGAACATTAGCTTCATGTTTCTCTACAAGATCACTCTTTGCGTAATGATTTGATGATTTGTTATTTGAAATTGTAAAACAAAAATTGCGCAAAATATTTTCATTCCGAAACGTTGGCACTACCAATAAAATTCTGTCTCTCTTTGCTCTCTTTGCAAACCTTGCTCTCCCCACTCTCTCTACACATTGAAGTTACTCAATTTGACAGTTGACAGGGCAGTCAAATAAAAAAAAATTCTTTGGAAAAGTGAAAGAAAAAAAATGTTTTCATAAAATTCAATCGGAAAACCATCGAAAATATGAAAATGTAATTGTTCAATAAATACGTTGTGCTTCGTTTCATCAGTGTTAATAAATCGAAACGACAGAATCGCCTAATTTCTCCACAGAAATTGATGTTATAAGTTTCAAGTGAAAAAGTTGATTTGTTTCTTTGATGAAAATGGCTTCCGGAGACTACAAATTGGACTCCATCGAAATTGAAACGGTTACTTCCCAGAAAACCATGGATATACATTCGCATACAACAAAAACAACATCCGAAGATGATGGTAGGTATCATTGAATTGGAAAATGTTCCGCCAACGTTCCGTTGATTAATTGAAACGGTGAAAAGTAAATAGGGAAAAAGTGCCACTTTGCAGACAATCTAATTCATTCAAGACAGTTTTTTCTATCGCTCATTTAATTTGTCTATCAAATTCGCTTAACAAACGATATGCTGTACACATAGGCAACTTATACAAATTAAACTTCAGAAAAATTGTTTTTTTAATTAATTCGCTTATCACGTATTCGTTTATGTAAACTGCTAAACACCTAAATGTCGATCAGTGTTAGAACTGTAAGCCAAACGTGAATATTGTATATACGAAGAAAAATTATAAATTTATTTACGATGACTCATACACAACCATACAACAATATAAATGGTTTTGATGATTGCATTGAATTGTGATTCCAAAAAATACGGTGTATGTACCTTTTACACGTAAAACAAAATTCATACAATGATCTCATATGCCATTCGCTGTAAGCACGACCAGATTTGGAGAGGAGTGTTTATTGTTGTAAAATATGTTTTCAATGAACATTTTCATTACAACAGAGAGATAAGGTTTTTTGTTTAATAAATATGGGTTGTTCTAGTTTGATGTCAACAAACTACATTTAAGAGGTTCCTATTTTTACCATTCTAAAAGGAAATCAACTCTTTTTTTGCAGATAAAGATAAAGTGTCGGATGGACGGGGAACTATAGATGTAAGTATAAAAACGTTAGCAACTAGAAAATTAACAGCAAAATTGCAAAACCTCCAGGACAAATAATATTCTGGGATGGACCTTTTTTGGTTCCTCTCTCGATTTCTAATCATAGTCTTATCGGTGGTTTGAGATCTACAGTAGATCATTTACTACAGCATCACGAAACCGTACGTTACCAGGCATGGTATGACGACGACCCGTATATGTAGATTCTGATTATAGGCCCTAATATTTCTAGCAATTCTCCTGCAACAATTACGACATGAAAAGTTGTTATGATATGCCAGTAAAGTATTTATCTCTGTATACCGCCCCTATGACGTACAAAATTACAATAACAAAAAGAAATCTGAAAATCAACTTTAAACTAAGTGTCCGAAGTGCTTTTCCTTCGAAGCAATAACAATAATCAAAGACTGTTTAGGGCTCAGGCCCAACATATAAAAATTTATCTTTTCTCTTACGACAGAGAAGACATTGTGCACACCCTTGATACTATCCACCGGACCACTGAACCCTATTTCCATTAACTATTGTTTTACTGTCGGTCTCGTCACAACGGTTTTCTATAATATGTTCCTGATACCAGCTTCTGTATACAAATACAAAAACCAAAGGAACTTAGTAAAGCCCTTAATCGTTAATTTTCGCGAATTCTCACGATCTCATGAATCTCGCAAATAACGATAACAGCGAAAATTCGAGAAAACGTTTTCACGATTACAGGCTGTGTAATGGCACTCAGTGACATTTTGTTGCCGAGACCATTCTCTGATTATTATTTTTTTACCATGAAGCCAAGATCTCTCACTATGATCTCTATGACACTGTGATCTCTATTTTTCTACATTTTTGCAATGATCAGCCATCATGGCTTCATGGTAAAAAATAATTAAAGAATGTCTTGACACCGGCAAGGAAAAAGTGTGGTTTCCTGGTAACCAGGAAATATTTTCGCCCAAAATTTGGTTACCGGGAAATCAAATCTTTGTTTTTAGTTACCGGGAAATTTTGACTCATTTACCGGGAAGAAAACATTATTTCCATGCCCGATTGACCATCACATCTTTGACTAGTCATAACTAATGAGGATGAACAGATTTCTGGAAGTCTATTTAAAATTGACAAATGTTTCAATCCTAATAGGAAACACTCCAGACCCAGCATTTTGTACAGGGCTAATGATTAATTGTTTTATTTATTCAGAAAAAAACTCGTCATTGCGTCCAATATTTTTCATTAAGACCGAACGAAATTAAAATCAATTTTTTTTAGTGTGTAACGATGTCATAATCAGACAAAAACAAATGAATTGAGTGTCAACGCTAATAATTAATCTAAAATGGTTCGAGTCAAATCGAAAGAAAAAATCGTTTATTAAAGCCGATGTTTAGTGTTCCCATAATCAACACTCTACACATAATTGCGTTGATTGTAGTTTTAGTGTATACCAATAAAACTTGTTGAATAGATGCGAATCGTGAACTTGTTCAGAAAACCATAAAGTACAACAATAGTAGTAGCATCACATAACACATCTGATCCGCCAATTTTACAACAATTTAACTACTCTGTTCCACAAACATAATCTTCCATAAATCTGACGTATAGTTAACATATAAGTCACATCCTTGTATGTCTTAACGACTACTCATAAATCATCTTACATATTATATGAAGAACCGCTCTTATGTGATTAATAAACAATGCCAATGCTACTGTGCATACAATATTGAAATGAAGTGGCTGTGCACACAATACATAAAATGCATTGGAAACATCAATTCATTTTTTTCTGCTCTCTGTTCTGTTGGATTCAGGTCAAAGAATATAGCGCGCCGAAATTTATATTACAGTAGAGCGCTAACATATTTATGTTTGTTTTGCATTTTTATTTCATCGAACATATCGCACATGAACTCTTTTTTTTTCCTGCTGTGTAGGAAAGTATATGAATGACCACTTCGTTCTATATATAGCCGGTCGTTAATTACGCTCTTTTTTCACTATAATACTTTCTTCTTCCACATCCTGTGTGAATTCTGCATTGTTGTAGTAATTTGTCCTATGCAAGCAATGCCACCGATTTTCTATTTTCACAAATTTTGTTCGGATATCCCATCACGACTATCGGATTTTCACAATAAAAATTTTCCCATTTTTCATTTAGTTTTTCTGATCTTGAAAATTCACGCAGCTGATGAACGCGAAACAACGAGTAACACGATTAAATATATACGTCTCAAGTACGATCGTTCACTCTTTTCGCTTTTGTCAAATTTTTTGACTTTTCCGAATTTTTTTTGTTGTTTGTATTCGTAAGAATTGTGAGGAAAAATGTGAAAAATTGATTTTATTTTAACGATACTAAGAAGACGAGGCAAAAAAAAACTCGTAGCGTAAACTAAGTGATTATCTATTCAATGTTATATTGCGGGTGCAAATTTTACTAATTGAACGTATAATGTTTCTGCTAAAGCATTTCGTAAGTATACGAGGAGCTATTGTGTGTGCACTTTGTGGTTTTTCGAACAATTTTTTTCATTTTTGTTCGGTCTTATAGTTTGTAAATGGCCATATAAATTCGAATTAGTGGTGTCATAAAAAAATCTATTTCTTAATTACCCTTGAAACGATTTTAGTCATAAGTTTACGTCGGAATCAAATTAAAATGTGAGTCCTAGAGGAAAAATGAATTATGACATTTTGTTGAGTGATACATTTTTGTGTCTGGCTTCCTATTGTTCGGTTGGTGTATCTTCACAAAAAAAAAGTTAATCTAAGAATGTTGATATTAATTAACGGTAATGGGATCGTAAATTATTTGTCACGGACTATTGATGTTGATAACCGTCCAGAGTTTAATGGAAATTGCGTACTCACTGTAAAAGTGCGATGACGATAATATTTTACCCGACAAGAAAACGATTTAATTCAACTCAGTTGGTTTAGTCATTTTCTTATCTTTCTATTCTTCTTCATCTCATCAAGAGATTGGTACCGTCACCGTTCTTCCAAGTTCAGGACTAAAAAATGCCGTCGGATTTTCATCAGGCCCGGACTGGCTATACAGTGCTTTCAATTTTACGAGCTTCACAGCATTGCCTCAACTATCGTAGGGTAGCCAGTCCGGCCCTGATTTATACAATTTCTTATTAAAATTTACGAAACCGTTTCCGTTTACAAGACTATTGAAAAATAAATCACCCACGACTTATGTTTGGTGTGTACGACGTAATATTTATTCCGTTCATTTAAATCGGAAACTAGTCATCATTATTACCAACGCGAAAATTTAGAGTCATTAGGGTCTAAAGCGACACATTTTTCGCGAGAGATGAACTACTCTTTTTCTGAAATAGATTTTTCTCAAAAATTTCACGTGGTACAGTACTATCCACCGAAATTGTGTCTAATTTTGTGCCACCGAGAATTGAAATACGACGGATTTCAATATCGATAACTAGATTGAAATGTCCAAAATTACAACACCCGTTTTCATGGCTTATTACAACACTCAAACCAGTGTTGAAATGAAATTCGTATGAGTTATTACAGCATTCGTTTTAAAAAAATGCAAAGCAACGTGATCGATCAAATTCGAAGAGTGATTGTTTACAATGAAAATTCTGAATTTTTGTGTATTTGTCTATTTCAATTCTCGGTTGGCACAAAGCATGATGTGTTACACGTATTGTAATGAGATTTTTTTTTTCCTAGTGCTGAAAAAATCAACATTACAATACTTGTAACACAACATACTATTGTCACAAGTCTACTAACGTAATTACACTGCTGATGCGATAATAACACAACCACAATCATACGGTGCCGTGTTAAGTCAAAACACCGTATAGCATTGTTTGTGTACTTTCGAGAGCTTTCGAAAGCTTCTAGCTTCTTTTGGAGTCCACTTTAAAAGTGAAAATATCGGTGGAATACAATAAAAGCTTGAAGCTCTTTAAAAGCAATGGCACAAATGCGATACGATGCTGTTCGCGGCTGTACGTATGACTATACACTATACAATATGGTGCAAACCATTGTGGTTCGTAAAGTTCCTAAATAAGTCGATTTCGTAAACTTTCGACATGTAGGAGAGAAATGTCAAAAGTTTACGAAATTGATTTACTTACGAACCATAATGGTTTACCCCTAATGCGTAGAAGACTCATTTGTCGGTTTGTTTGAATGAGTGAACCAGCTGGTAAAATAGCTGAAGCAAACTCAGACACGATTTTGGTTGAACTTTTTATCTTACAAATGGTTCGGATCATTAAAGAAAGAACACGGAAATAATTCGTTAGCCTATAAGTGCAGCTTATTTCTCAACTTTTCCCACCATTGCTTAACAATTAAATTGTAAATTTTTATCAAACAATTATTGATAGAAAATATTTGACTGGAAATAGAAATTATGTGCTGACTCAGTGCTTCGAAGCACGTTTTATTGTTTATCATTAAAGACATTCTCATCGCACAATTATTCATTCTTATCTATCTGAATTGTAATTCCGATAAGAAATAATGTGATAATAACATCTGCAAGATAAACAGCCAAGAAAATCGAAAAACACCACAATATTATACAGCGCAGCCATCAAACGTTGTTACGTAAAAATAAACCTGCTAATTTAATCGTAAATTTTCCTCACACAACATGTATACGAATGAAAACCGTTCGCAGGTAAGCGGAGATCAAAATATGCGTGCTGGAGCATCAGTGGGCCGATACAAGTATGATCGTGAACGCAAATTGGGCCATCGACGTATTGGTGAAGGTGGACAAATTACGTACAAAAAAATCGAAACAACTCAAATTATGGGATCGATTCAGTTAGGCATTCAACATACGGTTAGTATGAGGTGAAGTCGATTGAATTGTTGATTTGAAACCAAAAAAAAATCGTTTATGCAGGTTGGTAGTTTAGCATCGAAACCGAAACGCGATTTGCTGATGATGGATTTCTGGGAACTGGAGACCATATCATTCCCGCCAGAAGGTTCCAGTCTGACGCCAGCTCATCATTACAGTGAATTTAGATTCAAAATCTATGCACCGATCGCATTTCGCTATTTTAGAGATTTATTTGGCATTCAACCCGACGATTTTATGGTAATTTAGATGGCCATTTCCATTCAACGAACTTTTGAAAAATGAAACTTTGTTCACAGATGTCGATGTGTTCGTCACCATTGAGAGAATTGTCCAATCCAGGCGCATCTGGATCGATATTCTATCTCACCGACGACGATGAGTTCATCATCAAGACCGTTCAACACAAAGAAGGTGAATTTTTGCAGAAGCTACTGCCCGGCTATTACATGAACCTCAATCAAAATCCACGTACTCTGTTGCCAAAGTTTTTCGGGCTCTATTGTTTCCAATGCAATAGCAAAAATATTAGACTAATTGTTATGAATAACTTGTTACCGTCGTACGTTAAAATGCATTTGAAATACGATTTGAAGGGATCAACGTACAAACGGAAGGTGAGTCATGTTAAAACGTGCTGACTGTTTTCGTTCGTTTCTAACAAAATGTTCTCCTCTCTTGGACAGGCAAATAAAACTGAAAGAAGTAAAAAGTCTCCAACCTACAAAGATCTTGATTTTATGGAACAGCATCCGAACGGGATTTTTCTCGAAGCCGACACATACAATGCATTAGTGAAAACAATTCAACGCGATTGTCGTGTGCTGGAATCATTTAAAATAATGGACTATTCACTGCTGGTGGGCGTTCACAATTTAGATTTAGCATTTAAGGAAAAACAAGCCGAACGAATGAATCCACCCCAATCGCCAAAATCGCCGCGTGAAGAAGAATCGGACCTGGAAGACAATTTCGATCCCGATCATTTCATCACGCATGACCGAGATGAACGGGAACGCGGCGCGACTGCATTGAATCGGAGTAGATCGATCAATCGTCAACGGCTGGTGGCACATTCGACGGCAATGGAAAGTATTCAAGCGGAAAGTGAGCCAATTGATGAGGAAGAAGATGTACCGTAAGTGGAGACAAGAGCATTTTGAATTGTCACTTTTGGTCGTATGGTTTGTTGTACAAGAAAATAATAATTTTTGTGCTTACAGACCGGGCGGTATACCAGCACGAAGTGAAAAGGGTGAACGACTGTTATTATTTATTGGAATCATAGACATACTACAATCGTATCGACTTAAGAAAAAGTTGGAACACACATTCAAAAGTATTATTCATGATGGAGTGAGTGATTGTCGTACTACGGTCTCGATTCGAGGTGATGTTTAATGATGAAAATGTTTGTTTATTTTTTTAGGACACCGTGTCGGTATGTCGACCATCATTCTACGCTCAAAGATTTCAGGATTTTATGGCGAAAACAGTTTTTCGAAAGATACCATCGCGTAAGTTTACTTTAGTACCAGTTTCTTGACAAATGCACTACACTAAAAGAATTGATAGCGAATTTTTACGGAAATTTATTTTTGAAAAGCAACGACATTTTTGAATCTCAATATTTTTTTCGGTTGATTTTTGACCTGAAAGAGAGTCGTTTCTCGATTTTTTTTACTTTGATTACTTTAGGGCATGAAAAAGAAAAAGGTTTTTTTTTGTCGCGGTGAAAGTTCACATAAATCTCATTTTATCGCTAAGAATCATTTTAAATATCAGAATCATTTTGAGTATTTTTTGATTTTTGAACGTCATAATGAGGTTCGATCAAGTGAATTATTTTTATTCGATAAATTGGCTCCGGAAGTGCTTGGTGTGCGTGGGTTATGCAACCAATAGAAACATAAGTGAAGAACATCTTACTAACTAGCTAACAGGCCAGTGAGTATAACTTTAAGTTAAACAATTCAATTCATGTTATTCATCCTGTGTTTCGGCTGTGCCGTTGTGGAACTAATTTTTATTGGACAGTTAGAAATCGAAGTTCTGGTTATTGGACGATCAATGCGAAAAATTACAAGAAAGACAATTTTAGGATTATTAAAGTCTGAAATCTGATTAAAACGAATGAAGTCTCTAAGTCTCTAGTCTACTCGGACTACTTTTTCCTATTTCGTACTCTAGGATTTGACTCTAGCTTGAGGTCTTTCCGAGCAAAGATCGGTAGATGCTTTGGGATATTTTAAGTTTAACCTTTTAGAAACGGTAAACTTATTGCAATAAAGTCCATCAAATCTATTACTTCATTTGTGTAAAGTAACGTTTGATACGCAATCTGTCACCTTAATATTTTCATGAATAATTTTGCTATAAAAGTATGAGAGAACAACAGCTGCAGCTCAGCGTTTATTGTTATTGTCAGTATCTTATCGTTGATAGATGACCAACAAAGTTCTCCTACAAAAAATACCAAATTTTTAGCAGAAAAAAAGATTCTTTTGTGAATGACAAATAGCTCTGGGCTTTGCGAATTTTACCTCAAAAAATTTCGAAAAAAAACTCAATTCTTTTCGGAATTTCTTCAAAAATATCTGAACTATTTGGCTTTCACAAAAAGTGTTTCCGACTTTCCCGTTTTGTAGAGAAATAGAACCGACCACGAACATCATCAGAGCTGTGTAATATAATCCTCTAAGGAAGCCCCTCTCGTCGCTAAATAGTTCCATGGAGCCAATTGTCGCTATTTATATTCAAATGTTTTTTTTAACTTGATCGAACTGTGTATGTACAGTTAAACATTTGTAAATTGAACATTTTGTTTTGTTAACAACAGACCGAAAGTTGAATTTTAATCAAATCATTTTTACATCAAATGTACTTTATACTAATCCCAACAAACAAACAAACTTGTGCTAAAACTTAATCAACAAAAACCGAATTAATTTTAGCGGCTAACTTATAAAACTTTCTTTGTATTTATTTAAAATTGCAAAGTGGATCTGCCGGAGATTAAAGGGAATCATAGAAAGTTCCGTACTTTGGTCTCAAGTTACATAGGTAAAAGAAAAATATGTTTGTGCCAAGGAGACACAATTAAAAACAAAAAACGAACCAAATTTTGTGAATGGTTTTTTTTCCTGAATTTTGTTTAATAATTTTATTTATTTTTTGTGATGTTAACTGGCAACCTATAAGACGGTCCAGTTCTTATATTAAGGAAGAAAACAAAAACCAAAAACACTGAATTCAAAGCTGTTCGAATCGTTGATTTGTCAATTTATTTTTGTTTTCCCAGTACTTCAAGATCAACATAAACTTTTCAGATACCGAATTGTACCGATCGTCCAACAGCTTTTAACTCAGCGTTAACGTCGATTTACTTCGGCATTTTCTATTTGTTCTGTGGGCTTTGTAGATTTTTATTTTAACAAAAATTGTTTTTTTTTACTACTTTTATTAAAATGCATGCGGCTCTAAGCACATTTGACTGTTCGATATTGTTTTCGATTTAGGTTTTCTAGTGTGTGGCCAGTTTTTAATCGGTTGCTCACAAAACTAATAACACAGATAAACATTCCGTTCATACATTCACATTATTTTGGCGTATGACAATACAAAACAATCAAATCCTGTCCCGAGTCAGGTCATTAATTAGAACGTACATAACTGATGGAAGGTTTCGAATGCTATAAGGAATTCAAATTTATTGAATGAAATCTTGCCTAATGGTCTATCGAAATTCGTGGTAAATCATGCTACAAAGACACTCATTGATGCCGTCATTTGTAGATAGTAAAAAACATGCAACATTTAAAGAATGTGTATGGAACAACGGGGCGTGACAGGATGTCGCCGGTTTAACAATGATAACATATCAAATCATTTACGTCACGATCACATTAACTCGTTGCACAAAGTTGTGTCGATAATCGTATCATGCATAATCCTCGGAACAGTTTGGGCTTACCTGAAACTGAACTGAAAAGACCAGAGCCTATTTTAAACTGCACCTGATTTAATCAATTTTCACTTAGTGAACAGGTCACATCTGACCGACCTGAAACAGTTTCACTTTATCTAGCCAGGTCCAGATCAGGTCTGGATTGGTTTCTCAACTTATCTAACCTGACCAGAAATTTCCGAGCTTTAATAGGAAACAATCAAGACAATGAGTGTCAAGGTCCGCGCTTTCGGTGCTTGTAATAAATGTCAATGAAAGATCAAAAAATATTTCACTGTTTCCTTAACACAGAATGTTTGCTCATAGGTTTTGGTCTAACCCTTGTAGTAACTTGTAGTACAAAAAATTCTAACTGATCCCTTGATGAATTTAACATTATAAAAGACGATAAAAAAAACGATAAAATTTTGTACGGGAAAATCAATGACAATTTAAACAATAAAATGTGTTACAGTCCGAGAATAATAAGAAGTAAACTCTTCGACGTTTATAATCCAACTTCCATATTAACGTTACTATACCAGGGCCTACTTTTTAGAAACTTTTAGAGAAAATCGAGAAAATCAAGAAACTTTTAGAAATTCAAGAAACTTCGAGAAATATTTCTTGAATTTCTCAAAGTTTCTTGATTTTCTCGAATCAGAGAAATTTCAAGAAATTCCAGAAAATTCAAGAAATTCGAGAAACTTCGAGAAATTCAAGAAATTTCAAGAAACTATTTAATTTTAAGAAATTCGAGAAATTCAAGAAATTAGTTTCCAAAAAGTAGGCCCTGCTATACATAGAAATACATATTATGTATGCTTAACGTGGATATTGCTTCTGGAACCAGCTTCTTATTTTTCTCAGACGTAGGAATTTCTGTAAAAGTTGAGATATTTTTTGGTTCAGAAGGTCAGAAACTTTTTACTCTTATTCAGTTAGACAGGCAGTTGGTTTTTGTGTTCCCCTGAATAATTCTATCATTTTCATCTTCTCTCTGCAGGACCTAGAAATCATTTCGTTTATATAGTTAACTCTAAATTTCGTAGTAAACAACGTTCTTGCCAATAAAATTACGCTTTTATATTCGCTTAAACTTAAACATTCTCATGCCTAATTTCCATTAACTTGCTTCAATGATTAAAATCTGTAATGGTTAATGTCTAAAGGTTTACAGTTGGTGATAATATTTTAACGTACTATGTATGCCGCTTGATTCCTAATCAATAAATCGATCTTTTTTTTCACATCTCACGACATTTTAAGTTTATTTTACGAATTGACAATAAATTGAAGTTTTTTGTTGAATTATTTTTCGGTTTTTTGTACAAAAAAAAGAAAATGTTTCCTTAACACATAACCTTAATACCTTAATTGTATTATTACATTTTATAATTGAATTGATTTTTATATTTCGAAATTTATGATTTTTTTTAGAAAATTGTTTTAAATCCAATTTTGAATACAGAAATTTTTATTTGGTATAAAACGGTTGATTGTTTTCTTTTTTTATGTCTCCATCATGAGTTGGCTGCAACACTTACCGTTGTAGATATTTATTTTCCCATTCATTTGTTTTATTGTCCCGACATAAACTTTTAGACAAACCGTACATCTGCCATTGCAATCATATCAAGCGTAGCGCTTAGTTTTTTTTTTGTATCATTAATTGCAGAAAATGTGGAATGTTAACTGAACTGAATGGATGGAAATAAATTCTCAGCGTAGGAATTGTGACAGTAACAGTTATTAAGTGACTCGAAATGATTTTTGTCAATTTTTGGATTATGAACAGATTATTGCCTCTAACCATATTTCCAATCAATTTCACGACGTCTAACTTTGTACATATAATACGCTTTCATTTACTGATCGTTCCAGGTAAATTGCGTGCATTTAGAGAAGAATAATGTCCAGGTCACAACTAGGCTTATTATTGGGAATTTAAATTTTTTAAATTCTAAAAAATTTCGACAAAATAATTGTTTTGGAATTCTGTTAGAATTTTTCAGAATTTTCAGAAATAAAGTTCCCAATAATAAGCACTGGGTCACAAGATTTATTATTGCAAGAAGATTTGATGATCTCAACGGAATAACATTGATTTTGAGATTTGGCTGAACGTCGATCTATTTTACGAGACGTCAAACTTACAATAAGATGCTCGTGATTACCAATTGAGAAACTGTGATAGCGAGAGTCTGAAAAAGAATGTCAATACGAACATATGTTCGATACAGTTTTTCGTATCGCTCAGAAACGTTCTGGTTTCGTACCAATCAGACTCTATCATCTCAAAATATTAAGTAAGCATAGTTATGGCGCTTTTAGGGCCACGCATCCCAAAAACTTAGGCAATTATTTTGCGCGTTTTTGAGACCTATCCACTTGGGTTCTTACTTACATAGCAAACAAAATAAACGCAAACAGAATTTTGAATACTTCGTTTTTGTCATTTCACCCTATTTGAAGAATTAAGTGAATCCGAGTGAATCTTACGACTAAATTTCGAAACTGATTACGGTCGGTTATTGGTGAAATTATTCAAAACACAAAACATCCAAAAATATCTCTACGTTCTAGCTGTCGAAGCTAAGCGTATAAGCAAAGTCCGTTGAGTTAAGCTTTTCAGTGATTTTTTTTTTATTTTTATTTTATCACTGGCTCTGGAGAGAAAAAAAACTTACGAAATCGCTCTGACTTTCATTGAGTCAGATATATTATAGGAACCCTTGTATTTGTATATTATCACCCAAAATTTCTCCTGTAAAAATTACACCCCATTACTCACACATTTCCTCCAATTGAAACACAACCACACAATTCCGCACGACCAACAAGCAATTTGCAGCATGTTTGAAATTGATGAACAACCGATTACCATCCCCGTTATACGATTTTCTTTTTATAATCTCCGTATACTCAGTCGAACTCGAACAAATTTTGTTTGTCTCTGTAGTTTATAAGAATGAACTTCTGTTGGTGTTGTTGTAAGACTCTATTAACTTCAACTTTTTGTATGTAGCTCTGAAACATTCTCCGTCAAAACGAAAAAGTCTATCCCGAGTAGCTCAAAGGTCCACGGAAGCAGACTCGGACAGTCATCGTAAGTATTACTTTCCAATCTTTTTCTTAAACGACTAACCAGAGTCATTATTTACTATCTGGTTTTTGTGTGTGTATACTGTTATTATGACTGTCCTGTGTTGTACTAATTGTTATATTCGGTTCGAGTTGATGAATGTTGAATGGTTTATAATTTTTTGTGTACAAGACCTGAGAAACAATGACGGTGTTGGTGCTATTTCATCGGTCAGAATTATTAATTTGTTGTCAATGGATCAGCGATGTTGTGTTAATAACAGTTTTCTAATGGAAGACCTTGGGGTCGATACTAAATCCTCAATTAAAAAAACTTTTCTTCGAAAAAACATTTGATTAAGTCAATTACCAGTCGTTTGTAATATGCTCATCGATCTTATTACATTTATCTGAGAAAAATTGACGCTGAGTCAGCGAAGCATTCCCATCTACTTTTAAGAAATGATTTTGTAAATATTTTTGAATTCATAAACGTTTCTTTATAAATATAACATTAGCTGTGGCTGGAACGTCATACCATAATCATCATCACCATCATCACAATAATGCATCAGCTACGAAACCGGGTGAGTCTACACTTTAATTACAAACGTTACTTTAATAAGCGAAGCTCCTAATCGTTACGTTAATGAACAAGAAAATTTAATTTGCGAATTTTTACAACAAGAAAAAATTTCTTTCATGCTGCGCTTTTGGATTCGGTGCTTAAAATAACCAATTAACTAATTATTTTCGTACCATTCGTCATTTGTAATATAACACAAAAACAAAAATTAAAATAATCAAACCATTAGCAACCCCAACCACTGCTGCTCCTTCTACGATATCAGTTGTTCCCTCAAAACCAATCGTAACAACAGCACCATCACAGACTAGTCCCGCTATAACGCTTCCGCCGCTTAAACAAAAAACTGCAATTGTAAAATCAAAAGTCCCTCCACCTGTTCCACCGAGAGGTTCTCCGAAAGAACGTAGAACCCATAAAACTGGTACGAGTCCGCGCGCCACACCACCAGGTAGATACAATTTTTTGAATGACAAATATTTTGCATGTACGACACGTGGCTCACACCCGTCGCTAGACACCGTTGAAAAAGAGAAGCATGTACCGTTGTTCGGTGATCGACGTTCCCCTAGCTGTGTAGAGGATTGGCTGGAAATTAACGACTTCGATGTCCCAGCGATAGTCGATAGTCCAATAAAGTCAGAAACTCCAGTTAGTTTACCCAAGAAAACGTTAACTATTCAGACACGGTTTCTACAACGCGAGAACAGTTTTCGTAGCAGTGGCGGTTCATCAGGTCATACCGTCAAGTCATTAATCGAAAGTTTCTCGAAATCCAATCCGGCTGAGAATAGACCACTCGCACCTTGTAGGACATTTGCTAATTCTACGAACCATGTACCTCAATCGTCAAATCATTTACTTCCGAATCCTTATCAAAACAGACCGCTGAGATTGTCACGCTCAGCATTCGCTTCTTTTCCCGATAAGGACACTCCAGCACCAGTGAATTCCACGCGCATCGGCGAAAATAAAGCGTTTGTGGTAACACCTAGAGTAACTTCAATAATACCAAAAACGCATTCTTCATCAACAAACAATCTGCTTGTGACATCTGTCTTATCTAGTTTAAAACCGGCTCGACGTAAGAAACGACCAGCACCTCGTGCGGAAGATATCTATACGAATTCAAAAGAGAAACAACAAATTATGCAAACCCTGTCCAATATGGACATTCGTAGTTCCGATGATAATTATGACGTTGTAATTGATAGCTTTAGCTTGGAAGGAGAGTTTGTTTAACAATTGTTTTTAGGATATTTCTTAATTCACTAATTACAGCATGTCACTTAACTACCATCCTGGTGTCTTCGAAAACCATTATTTGAATAGTTATACCATTACAAGAATGCACTACCTATTCATCTCAGATGAATCATCTAAATGTATCCGAGAGTTTTGGTAAATAAGTAACGATGTTGTAATCGGCAACTGTGGCACTTGAGGGTTAACTGGAGATTGCTGCAATTTCCAGTTAACTCTTGAATTTATGGTTTTACCAACAACCAGACACATCAACTACAATAGTTAACCGAAACAATAGAAAATGAACGCTTTTGTGAAAGTAAATGCTTACTGTAGTTACCCTCGCTTAATCAAAACATCTAGCTTGATCGTCTTAGCCTTTCAGAAACTATCGATAACGTCGGCATAATCTTATGTTAAATGATTGAAGTAAAAGATTGTGTGCCAAACAGTTCACGATACCGTTACTAAAAGGTTAAAGAAATGCCTGGCCATCAACTGTATACCTCAGTCATAAACTGTACAGAAATTTCATTAACAAAATCATTCTCCTCTGTGTAATCTTCTGCTAGGTACTGCACCCTCATGTTGCTCTACACCTCCTCCTGCTTTTGACGATATATCGGAAGGAAGTAGCATTCATCGGCCGCATCATCACGATGAACGAGGAAGTGTTGACCGTCGTGTTCACATGAGTGGATCGACCAGTCGCAGTACAGCGTATAGGGATGATACTGTCAGGTAAACACTTTGTTGGATTTTGTTAGTGTTTTGAATTTATTTCGTTTTTTTTTCACATTTTACTCTTGAAAGATTTCACGAATTGACCAAATCCACGTATAGTATTAGGTAATTGACATGTGATACAATTATTATGTTGAGGCTGCTGGTAGTGCCAAATTTTATTTGTTGTGAAAGTTCCTTTTCCTAAGGTTTTCTGCTGAAATTGATATTTGTCCTATGTTTTTTTAAATCTTTTTCCCATTTTCAGTTCGTATCGCTAACAATTAACAATTTTGAATAAAACGAGTAGGAATACGATGCTTTTTCTGTTTTGAGGTCGCAGTCGCACCGCATTAATAACTTTCAAGACTAACCAATTATCTGTCTCCTCAGACTATAAAGCCCCCTAATTGAAGCATTGTTAAGGTGTGGTTATTTGACTGGCCAAAATTTCATCAATATCATCACTTTCACTTGGTCGTCGTATTCGGATTAAATGTTTACAATGTCATAACTGCTCCTTATGGTTATTAGACAAAATTCATGACTCTGAACAATTCATTAGATTTTTCCGAGTTATTTACCGTATTTTCCATGCTATGATACCGCTCCTCTGTTAGAAAGTGCCAACAGAAAATGCTTTTGTTTTGTCTTCCTTTAAAGTGATCCCCGAGTTTTAAAGAAAAACTTAAGTTTATTCAATCAATTCAACAGTATATCCGAGATCCGGCTAGATCCTCATCTAGCTGTCGACACATCTAGCGGAAGTCAGTATGGATCTAGGGGAGCATTAGTATGGACACCACCAGCTTCGGTTGAAGGGTCAACGCCTACTTACACAGAAGGAACACCAAGTTTTACCGAGTCCAGTTCAAGTGGAGATATGGGTATGTGCACTGCGATAAAATGAATTATTCTGATGGCATTTCAACACGTCCAGACTAACCTAATATTCATTCGATGTTAGCTTTTTCAGGAAATTCGTCACCTTTAAACACGTCAGCATCCGATCGTCACAAGCCTACGGTGGAGGAGGCATTGAATTCATTAACATCGGAAATGGTAAGCAGCACAAAGGTTAAATGGGATAATGTTGGTGGTAGAAAATATTGAACGCTTAGGTAGTTACATTGAGACAAAACACAAAGATTATCTAAAAGATCCAACATTTTGCTAATGTCGCACTCGTAAAATCGTTGCCTTGAAATGAAAAAAAAAAATGAAGAAAAAGAACTAGAAAACAACAATCAACGTAAAATGTTGACTAATCGAATCAACGACATTGCTTCTGTAAAACTTTTTTTTTGTTTTCCCTGGGTTTTGGTTTTTATAATTCTTTGCTCATTTACACATTCACACACCGTTTGTGCACAGTCTGTACATTGTATTGCTGTACAAAATTCACTTAAAATGCATGACGCTGAGTCTTGCCGATGTTGCAATTCCTTGGAAGATAATATCGTCGTTACAAGATAACTGATTTATCAGTTTGTTGATTTTCGTTGGATTTAATGGTATACGTATACATTGCTTTCCCTGAAACAACAGGAAATATTGCAATATCACAACAAAGGCCGTTTAGCTTATATATATATATATATATATATTATATAAACGCTAAACTCCAATTTATTTGTTAAAAAGAGGTCAAGGTCAGCGCATATGAACGCCTAGATTTCGCTTACACACTTGTAAAAACCGCTTACACGCCTCTGCGTATGACAACACTAATGTTTATAATATTTGTGTTCGTGGCATAAAGTCCGTGTTGAACAACTTGAAGTTTTTGTGTTTCTTATTTTAATTTTATTTCTAGCCTCCACCAAAATCGTCTTTTTTTAAATTTAATTTTGACTTCTTTTGGTGGCAAAAGCGGAGTTAAAAAATATAAAACTAAAACGCCAACGTGACGTTGTAACAAATTGGCAAATAAATGTGAACATTTTTTCAGTATGTTCACACCCTGATGGTTGCACGAGACAATATATCTCGAAAGATAAAATCTCTTTTAAAATTTAACACGAAATTTTAATTTTAAACAAATCATTTTAAGTCGGACTTTTTTGTCAGACGTTTCCGAACAAAATATTCTTTTCTCCTATAATTGATCTTTTAGTGTGTTTTAAATGTTACAAAATTAGATGGATTGTTTTGGCTGCATGAAATTTATCAGAGTCTAGTGATTGAAGCTTTTTATTAGCAAGGCGAATTTGTTGTTCATTTTTCATTTAACGAATTCAGATAGTGTTTGAAGAGATATCATTCAGTTCTACCAGTTCTTACCGTGATCTTCATTTTGAAGTTACGTGTCATCTACCTTTGCAATTAACAAGTCTGCCGTTTGTCAAATTTAACCTGCTATATTCAGCTCGCTAAAGTTCAATGACGTCCTTCTCTGGGCGGTAGATTAAAAACGTCGAAAACAAGGTTCAGATTTTTTTTATCTAACTGAAAACTTGAATTTACCTCTAAGGAGGCACCTACTATGACTCCTTGGGCTCCTTCTTTATGAGATAAATTCAAGCAACAATGCAAGTAAATACTGGACTTTTTGTTTCTTGGAAGTATTCCGAGTTATGTGCTCATCGGCTATGTCTTGCATAGATAAAATGCACGCGAAAACTGGACTCGCGGCTTTTCATCCGTCGTGACGAAATAATCAATGACAAAGCATAAACAATTGAAAAGTTTAGATTTGATGTGAAGTTAGCTGAGTCAAGTCTAAATAACTATTACAAGGAGCACTAACTTAAAAATATCTGTACAGAGATGTAGGAAGAATCGCCACCTGATGAAAATAATTTGATTTTCTTTGTCCCCCGTCCCGTTTTTTTTTGCCGTATTAAATAAAATATGGAAAACAAATTCGCCGATTTTTATGCCTACAGAAATGCATTACAACTAGACTCGCTCTTTTATTTTCTACGGGCATACATAACGTGGCCGCGCTAAGAGATTACTGTGATATATTAATTGAAAAAGCTTTGTTTTCCTTTTGCTTTGGATTTGAGTATGTTTATTACAACCCACAAACAAATAATTTATTTTCTAATCAAGAACAAAATCAAAAACCAAAAAAAAAAATTATTTTTCTTTCATGCGGCTTTATCTCCTAAATTTGAAACAAAAAAAAAATTGTTAATTTGATGTGGACCCCATTTATCATTCATACAAATTATAGCTAAACTTGCGGTGTCAAGTTGATTACGATTATGAATGAAAGACTTTTATAAACACAAACAATAAAATTGTATAAATGAGACAAAACCAACAACGCGCTTTGAGAATCCAGAAACATTGAAGACAAAAACCAACAAAATAAAAGAAAGCAAAAATGTTTCTGGGAAAGTTTTTTTTTGTTTCTTTTGAATGAAACAAGTAAATTAAATACATTTAGAGAAAATTATGTACAATATAATCATCGTGTTAGGCTTATACATCCGTAGTGGCTATTAGTCAAAAAAAAAAAGATTTTCAACGGCAAGTCATCGACAAGTTATCGGCTAAAAGACTCTGGCCTGTGTTGTCTTATATATAGCGAAAATGTATGTTATAACCAATAAAGTAAAAGATTTTGTATCAAAAATTAGCCGATACTTGAAACGAAAGGACTAACAGAAATTTCTTCGTGGCTTGCCGTTATTAAAATGGATTAGTTGTGGTAACGATGTCGTAAAGCTACGAATTTAATTGCTTGAAACTCTTGATCGAACCATTTTCGAAGAAAGCTAAGACGGAAGTGCTTTTCATAGATGGTAAAGAAAAGCTGCCTTGCGCCTTAGAAGATTTTCAAATGATTGACTTAGTAACTATTCGACATTACTATCCCCACTAGGATAACGATAAAATATTTGTTTCAAAATATACATGTCCCATATCGACATTTTGTCGATTGTTTTTTATTCTAAAAATGTTAAATGATAAAGTAATTGCTGGACCGCAGACTATTCCTCCAATAATTTTTATTTATATTTAATAATCGCACGATACAAGTAGCGAGCTGGAGTTTTTCGCTCAGGATGTGTAACCTATTTAACATCTCGTGCGAAAAACATCACAAACCAAATAGAAACTATCTTCGAATCCCCTAACCAATATCAATTATGAATGAACAAGCTCAAAATTGGGATTTTACTAATTTTACCAGTTCCTTACACAGGTCATATTATTGGTACATTTATTAACCGAATTTACTGAAATTTACCAAAGATTTACCGAAATTTACCGAAAACCAAAATTCGGCAAATATTTGGTAAATTTGGTGAACAAACCAATTATAATCCCTGTCCAGTGTTAGTATCCAGTGATGCGATCCATCTTTGATATGCCATTTTTCACATTGTGAATTCTTACACCAAGTCTAAAAAATTCAAATTCCTTTACTAGACTTCTAGAACGATTCCTTCATGATCTCGATGAATTTGTGTTTAGAACACCAATCCGTTGTTTTTGGAATTTTTTGTTGATTAAATTACTATTTTCAAACATCCATTCTGATAAATTAGAAATAGGTTAATTTCTGAGCCATCTTGTGCCGGACTGGGCATTCAGATGAAAAAATACGAGAAGGGTACTTATAAAGATTGAAATTATGATGCGGAATTCGGTGTTAGTTGATTTTGTACCAGTGATTTTTTCTACTAAAATGAATTGCGACGAGTCTTACGTTCAGCAATTACTCAACACCATACTAATTTTTACCAGTTATTTACAATCGCCGTATTAGGTTAGTTGCTATAGATAGATATTGTTAAGCAATAAACAATAAAAAATAAAAAAAGAAAGAAAATTGAATGTTGAGAGAGGACATGATGTTGAAAGTTTGTTGTTTTTTTCAACACAGAAAAAGAAATGTGATTTAGAAAAGATATTTTCCATTTAAAAAAAGTAAAAAAAGAAAAATCTCGTTTATTACTTACTTAAATACTAATTTTTATTTATATTCAAATTAAATGTGCAATGAATTGATGAGAATAATAATTAATAAAAAAAAATGAAAAATGTGATTATTTTACCATATCTACGTTGCTAAATTGTTCAAACTTAATAATGTCTGTGTATTATAATATGTTGCTAATATGATTGTCCGTTTTTTTATAATATGATAATCGAAAACATTTTTTTAACAAAATTTTCAAATTTAATTCTAATTTAAGTTTTCGAAACAAAGAAAACATTTGTCCCAGTTAAAAACCATTTCAAAGTTTACTTTTTCATGTTCTTATCTATTCATTTTTGTGAACGAGCTGCCTAGTCGCTCTAGACTCTGTAGCAAACAAACATTTAATACAAAAAAAATTCACAAATTTAAGACGATTTAAATGTGATAAAGTTTACGAAATGTGCCTCATTATTGGCATTATAAATTAAAATATTCCATCGTGTTAAACAAATAAATTAAATTCTCTCTCCCCAATCCAATTATCAATTATAATCCTGATCGTTACAGTTATTCTGAGTATTCTGTTGCGTGTGACTGTGATGCCAACAGTTCTGGGAACAGTCATGCGTCATATTCATTGGATTTTTATCTTTGATTGTTCAATTAAATTCTATTTGGGTTTCTTAATGTTGTTCAGGTATCGTTGTTTTATGATGTGCCGAGAGACAAGTGTGCAAGATAAATCAAAAATAGTTTTTTTTAGATGGGAAAGACTTGCATACAAGACCTTTAACAGACAGATTCTGACACCAAAATATTTTTCTCAACTCAGTAAATAAAAGATAAATTTCGTTTTTTGATAAGTTGTATGCAACTCGGCGATAGATGTGTTTTCGTAACTAATGTTGAAATATCGCGACTGCGCAGTTTAGAAAAAGTGATGTTCCTAATCTATACTAAAAGGATTTTTAGGCGAATTCGATTCGCTTTCATTCGCTAATCTTTTGGCATGCGTTAGGAATATTAACTATGTTAGACACACGATGTGTTTCGTCACACTCGGCCGGCGTAAACATTTGTCACTCGGTTGCGTAAATAACCAGTTCTAAGCTTATGTAAATAAACTTTGCATTCGCTAAAAGGAAAGTCCTCCAAAAGATGCATCCCTTACTCCTACGACTCTTTTATTTATTACCTTAAACCATTGTGCAATCCATACTACAATTTTTATGGTTCGTTCACTGGATCAACAATCAGAAATAAAGTGAGTCTTCCATAGAATCTCTATTTCAATTTCGTTGTAAAACGTGTGTCGGCTACGAGATTTTCCTGAATTTTATTTAGTCAGTAACGCCACATTTTAATCTCGCATCTGGTAACATAAATGAATTTATTCGTGATGGGTAATAACAACTCCTCTGTGACGTAGCATTTCTTGAGGAAGTACAATTCTCGAGAGATCGAGAACTGGTTATACCTAAAGTTCCATTGTAATTTTTTGTGCTCAGACAGATAAAGGGTTCATTTAGATTCACTGTCCACGCTGACAGCTGCCAGGAGGAGAAGAAAAGTCAGCAATAACAAATTCTATAATTTCTGCCATCATTTTCTGTCTATATACTGCGTTGCAGTTGTATAAATATTCCAATTAAATAATAAAATTCACAAAAAATTGAGCAAATTTCTGAAATAGTTTCTTTGTTCCCATCTAATTGTGAACAACAAATTCGACAATTTTAAACTAAATTGGGCCAGAATGGAATTTTAAATGAAAATTACTAACTGTGTTCATTGGAAACATGTAGGTATTGAATTTTTGAAACGAAATTAGTAAACCAGCTACAATAAAGAAAACCTTTTTTTATTACAACAAAAATGTGTCATGTAAATATTTCGAAAAAAATTAAAATAAAAAAGTTAAAAAAAAGTTGAAAAAAAATTGTTACGACTCAAGTTTGTAAATGTACATTAAATTAACAGACATGATTATGTGTTACGATTATTATATATATCATTGACAAAAAAAAAAAACAAAAGTTGTATTTAAATGACAAAAAGAAAACAAAAACAAACAAAAAATAGTTAAACCCAATAATACAATTATACATTTAATCAAATTGAAAAGAAAATTTCTTTTAATTTTACTCCGAATAATCAACGACACGTTCTTGTCAAATCAACAAGCCGAATCATCTGATATCGATAACAACGTCAAAAATACGCCACTTACTTTGAATATTGTCTTTATGTAGCAAAGGCCAAGGTTCCGAAAGAACAGATTAATGACAGTATAAAACAGGTATGGCCTAATGTTGGCCCGGAGGATACAAAGTTATTGTAACGCACTCATTTTCATAATATTTTGACATAGATTATGAGTGAGTTCAAGATGAATCGGCTGATCAGCTGATCGGTCATACCTGTCTTATGACTTTCACGAAGGCGTCTGACACAAAATTGGTTAAATTGACTCATTCAAGATTGGGTGGAAAGTCAACATAAAGAAAATATTTCTTAGTTTTAACTTAAATTCTCATAAGTTTTCATAAACTTAGTCGGCTCCATAAAGAAAGGGTGATCAACTCAGGGTCACTGTTCTTTCAGAACCTTGACAAAAGGTTTCAATAGAAGTAAAATACACATTTCATCAACACTAGGTCAAAATAGATTTAATGGTTAGATCGTGATACGCTCTTGCTCGTAAGAGTTCTTTAAAACACCCTTGTTAACTATGAATTTTAACCAAAGACCTTATTAACAGAAGAAAAAACCTTTTTACATACAAAAATATTGAACTTCAACTCATTTTAACATATTCTTTAACTATACTTTCAGACGCGGCTTTGATGTTACACGAGGATCATTTTTTTGCCATTTAAAATTAAACAAAACAAACTAATCGAATATGGACATTAATAACACACAAAGATTATAATTACTCTCATTTACACTGAATTTTTTAAATTTATTTATACTTAACTTAGAACACACACACTCCAATCCACATAAATGATGCACATCAAACGAAAGTTCCCTAACCTAGACGAAAAACCACAACAAAGAATTTACTTAAATTAAAAAAAATTACATTTTTGTGATGTTTTTATTTTTTGTTGCTACAAAATAGTTTTATGTTAATGAATTTTGGAAGTGAATGTGTGTGATCAGTGAACAAAATATCAAATTTAATATACCAATCTAGGCTGCCATTTGACTGATACGAGGAAAAATGCAAAGATTTATTGTTTAAAAAACATGTTTATGGTTTAGTTAACAGTTTTTTTTTTATTATTAATAATTATTTATGAGCCACAAGTTACTGAAAATAAAATCTTATTTATTCACAACTGTTAAATTCCGTCCTTATTCTTTCTTATTTTAAGTACAACCAGTGACAAAATAATGTTCAACCACGCTAGAATATCATTATGTCCGTTTTGCGTTGTACATGTACCAGCTGGTTGAAGATTTCACATATTGTGCACTAACTGTAATCGCTTTCGTGAGTAATGTTTTCGTGAGAAGAAAAAAAAAACATAAAATACTGATAGACACAGTCAATGTAACGATCTTGTCACGGGAAAAATCGTTAAGTTTACCCAAATTTCACCTATTTTCCACGATTTTTTTAAAGCACAGTCTCCGTTTATAAAAAATCTTAAATACATCTTAAAGACACGTTCGCGATTTATGTGTATTCGAAGTGTTAACAAAGCGGATCAACCGTTTTCAAAACGGAGACTGTGAGATTTGTGCTTAACGTCTCTGTCTCTAAATTTAACAAAATTTTTCCTTTTAAATTTTAAAAACCTTTGTGAAATGTGGTAAAAAAGGAATTGTTTACCAAAACTCTCTTAGCACAATAGAAAAACCTTTTGTGTTCATCGAATAGATTTGTGACTGTACTCGTGCACGGTCTCATTTCCAATTCCCTAGCTTGTTCTTTTTCATTTCTCTAAAACAAACTCCCTCTCCAGGCCGTGACTGATTTTTCTTTATTTTTTTTAACTTTTCTTATTTGCATCAAAACTATTCTTTTTTCGCTCTATATGAATGCTGCTTGAAAGCTTTGTGTGTGTGTGTGTACCTTACATTCATTCACTCGGTCTCATTCAACCATCCACCAAAAGTAACATTTATAAGCAACTTTCTTCAGAGAACGATCAGGAAAGAAAAAAAAGAAGAAAAACCTCCAGTAAGGCAGGTCCATTGACTACAATGGCGAAAATGAGTGAAGGCTCATGTTCATATTAAGACGAATATTCACTAAGAGATACTGTGCTTGGGAATTCCAAAGATTTACAAGCCGTTTCTGAAATAATTTCTTTTATTCACTAATATCGAAATGAAATTTTATTATGAAAAGTCTGTGTTTACGAGCAAATTTTACACCAAAAAGCTCGTCGAAAAATACAAAAGAAGCTCAAGATTTTCTTGGGCGTGCGGCCGGCACCAACCTTCCTTGTAGCAGTTCTACCGATCTCGTCTCGAATTCCAATTCCTGCTTCGACGAAGGGGAATTAGATTGCTTGGTGATCTTTTTGGCAATGTTTTTCGGATGCACTGTAACAAGACGAATGATTCTATCAATTTTTTGTTTCACTCTAACACAGTGACGGTGAAAGTGTTTATTGAGTGAAATCATTCACATGCATCAATTCACTTACAACCATTCCACGACTGATATGCAATCGATTCGATTTGTGTGCAATAACTTGGATCGAAGGAAAATGACGTGAGAGACAAATCGTTTGGAAACATTTTTTTCGTTGGAGTCACTTCGAGACTGTTGCTTTCGGTTTTTCTTCCACCTCTATCTTGCATGTTCTGAATAAATGTCCTTGTATTGCCGGATAGCTCTTTACCATCCAACACCACTGTAATGAGACACTAAATAGAAACAGTGATTTATTACACATTTTCCACTCGTACCAATTGTGGGTGCTTTAGCCATTATCTTTTCCTTGTAGTGAATGTCCTTTTGTGCAGGACATCCTGCAAATTCAACTTTTCGTAGTACAGGAAGGCCACGTATACTTTCACCAATTTCTGTTGGACATTCAAATTTATTTTCGGCGGCAATCAGTTCGTTTAAACATTGTAGAGTAGGCAAAAAATCTAAATTGACGAGTCCCAATCCTGTCACGTTAAGTACTCGCAGTTTTTTCTGCAATGAAACATAAGCTTGTCTATTTACAGACTCAATGGATGAAAATATTTTAACAAACTGATAGGACATCAAGACATCCAAGATCAAATGAAAATTCGGTTCCTTCATTCAATCGTTGCCTTTCGATGTGTAACTCTTCTAAATTGGTTAGTTTTGCCAAATTTTCTAGTCGTGATATTCGATTGTTCCCAAGAAAAAGGGTTCGCAGACTTTTCAATGAGCCAAGGTTTTCGATTCGATCAATTTGGTTCCATTGTAAGTAGAGATGTGTCAGGTGCGTTAATTTTGTTAGATTTTCTATTTTAAGGATGGCATTGTTGTGTAGATATAGCACTTTGAGGTGACTACAACTGGATAAATCGCCCTTTACGAATGCAGGAATGGGTGAGAAAGAATTTCGCTTTAAATCTTTATCTATCAACACTTACAATTTTTTCGATTCGCTTTCCATTCAAATGAAGATGAGTCAGTTTCTTGATACGATCAACTTTGCTCTCATTTTTACGCACGTAAATGCTTTTAGTGCCTTCATACCGTTCAATAAATTCGATCGACGAGGACATGTTTTTTTGAAATGGTTAGACGGTTCCAACCGGAATGGTAATGTTAACAACGAAAATGACAAACTAATTTAAATCGAAAATAACCAGGGACAATAGAATTGAATGGCATGTCTTGTTCAAATATATAAAAATATCAAAATAAAATATTAGTCGCATGTATAGCATGCATCCTCAATCTCCATTGTATTCGAAACTACATATACAACACCGACACCGACATGCTATACATGATGTCGTAAGAATGTTGTTAGAGGTTGTTTTCTTATACAAATCATGTTTATGTTACTTACAGAGCCATATAGTTTAAAAGAGTGAAATCGATCAAACAAATCCTTCAACTGTGTTCTAAGCGTCGCGTAGTCGTTACGTTACAAGTAATGAGAATGTGATTATGAAAATGTTCCCTGAATATAGACAAATTATCTTATTACGAGTAACGAAGTAATTGTCGCATAATGATGATTGATTTTAAAGAATTTTTATAATTCAGGAAAAAATTCAATGATAATCCTTTCACAGACAGCTAATCACCTGTAGGTACAACAAAAATAAGTGGAAAGGACTTGTTTAGTCTTATAAAAAATCCTAAAATAAAAAAAAAATCTGAAATTTCTGTACGGAATTTTTCAGAATCATTCGAATTTGTCGGAATTTGGAACTTTAATTAACAGGATCTATTTTAGAAATTAAACTTTTAAAGTTCCTAAAAATTCCTAAATTTTATTTTTGGCTTAAAATCTTTAAAAAAATGTAAGGCGAAGTTAGTCGAAGACATCAGAAACAACTGAGGTCATGAAACCAACAAAGGTATTTTGATAATTAATCTTAGGAGTATATATAGCAAAAATCGCTTTTAAAACTTATGAATATTTAAGAATTTAAAATTGTCTTCCCCAATAAGTCTTGATCGAACATCGGTTAAGATGCATCATGCTCCGACACGTTTGAACCCAGCCTGCTGAAGACCACGGCTAGAGTTGTTAGGAAAGCAGCAATGAACATGATCAGAATCAAGGAGCACACCTATGCGCCGTTGCTGGACCAAAATTATCATTTCGTTCCGTTTGTCGTCAAGACAATCTGCCAATGGTGCAATGGAACAAAGGTTTTCTTGGACGAACTTGCTAAAATCATAACCTTGAAAACACATGAACCCCGAACCAAGTCTTTTTGACAGCAACGAATTAGCATTGCGATCCAGAAAGGGAATGCAGCCTCAGTCTCAGAGAAAATGGAGGAGATCTTTTATTTGTGATTTAGTCTAGATAAATAAATCGTTTATTTCTTAAAAATGTTACGATTACGAAGGCGTATTAGCACGTAGCACGTAGCATAGTAGATGGTAGAATGTTGCTCATGTCAATCAGAGTACAATAAATAACGGTGGACCATGTAACTTTTCAATTTTACACCGTTTCAAGGTCATGCCGTTAGTGTTAATATTACGCTATGTGACGTAAGCAGAGTTCTACTACTATGCTAGGTACGTTGATTACGGCCGAGTATCAATCATGTGCTAAAATTTCTTGCAACTCGAACTGAAAAACTGTAGAATTTTTTCGAAGTAAGTAGAAGTTAAGTAAAAGCACTGTCAGAGATTTGCCTTAATTTTTGTTTTCGAAAAAATGTCGGTGTATTTTACAACATACACAAAAAAGGCGGGTAAAATCTACGTCGTTTGATATTACCTTACCAAAGAAAATTGGAAAATTCGATGGCTCACTTAGAATGTTGTCCTGCACCAGAAAGAAGCTACCATGTGAAATGTAGCCTAGGGAGCTTTATACATACTACGACGTAGTATAACTACGTACATGATACAAAGCTGTAAGCTCTTCAACATCTCTCGACTTATCAAACAATCGCAATGAGGAACTGCTGAATTCTAGACTAAATATTTTATTTCTCTCACCATTTATACAATTCTACGGTCTTATTAAAACATTTATATCGACAAAATACTTTTTTTTAGAAAATACTTTTCGGTCTAGCTTCCAACCATTTTTGAATCTGCGGTATTTGTGACACTTTGTCTACCAATTTTTCCAGCCCGGGACGACCGTCTGTAACATGGCGAGCCGGTTTTCCATCCGGTGTACAAACGATATTGAAAACATGCAAATCGGCCAACGACAACTGATTGCCAACCATAAAGCCACTTGAATTCTCCTCAACCAGTTTATTGAAGAGATTCATGTATTTCGGTGTCACCACTGCGACGACATTTTGGCTGACCTTTTCTTTTTCTTCCTTAGTTGACGCTAACTGGATTGCGTAAAATGCTAAAAAAAAGAAGAAAATTTAAGAAATTTGATATGCTTGTCCTCTTGAAATATAAGTAGCATTTCAGGATCTCAGAGGAAAAAGTTTAACGCATGGCAAATCAAAAGCCCGAGAAAATCTAGAACCGTTGGACCAAAATAATTTTCTTTTACCTTCACTAAAATCTTGAGAGGCATCCAAAATCTCATTAATTTTCGCTTCTTCGAATTCATCTGAACCCAATAATCCAAACCTTTTGGCAACAAACAACGAACACGCTCGTGCACCAGAAATCGTTTTCCCATTGCTAAGCTCCAATAGAGGTAATTTCTCCAACAGTAACTCTGCAATCAACAATGATCATTTAGCATTGTCATCATATTTTCCTTGTGTTAAGACGACTTCAATAATATCCAAATAAAACATCGAAACCTACTGTCTTGAATATCCTTCGGAATCTGATCGAACAATTGACTCGGGACAGGCCAATCTTCTGCACCAAGTTGTAATTTGATTCGAATATCTTCAAACTCAACTTCCTTATACGCAAACATCAACCGAATCTGCTCGCCTTCCCACCTTACATCGTAATAAACCAACTTGTAAGTGGAACTTTCCATTTCTCAAATTTTAATTTTTCTCTGTTTACAACCAAATAGTCTTCGAAATGCTTCCAAGCCTGAGCACAACTAACAAAAATTGACAATTACACCGAAAATTCTCAGCAATCGCACACAGACACACCTGCAAGGTGACCAAAACAATTTGTGTGCGTGTTTTACGCTGTGAACAAACATCCGAAACTCATTTTCAAGTATTTTTTCTACAAACTACTGACATATCATGTAAATACTCAATAGTCCAGCCAAATGGAATTGGGTAAATTTTCATCATCCAACGACGTGAAACCACTGTAACAGTTTAGTGTCTCCATCTATTCGCTTTGGTAGATAAAATGCATGAAACCAGTACGTTACATATGGACAATGTGATATTTAAATGCGCACATTTGTTAAACGAAAACCATCTCGACTCGACATTGACCGCTAATCACTTCTAAGGTTCTAATATGATAAAATAAAATAAAAATCGCTTACATGGAAGCGGCGATACATCAACAAAATACCGAAATCAAAATCCATTGATGAACGAGATCTTTGGTATAACATTACCGGTTTTTTAGCATTAGAAGAGTGGATTGAAAGAGCGCATCTAATAAGAGTCATTAATTTATTACAAACAAATGTGAAATAAGCTTTATATATCAGTAGAATGGGGAATATTGGAAATAAGTATCTAAAGTATCTACCGCATTGATTTTTCGGGACTAAAACCACTGGAAAAAATTGTGGCGCCTCTATAGGCTAATTGAGGTTTCCCGATAGGAAATAAAATTAATGTTTTAGTGAGAAAAGTACATGAATTTGTAGAAAGAAAAAGAAATTTAACATATGAAGTACTAGATATCCGTGCTTCCGACTCGGCTCTAATTCCCGAAACATAACGTATACAAACGAAACACGTCCTCATGATAACCAGAGCCACTCAGTGTGAAATAGTTATTTATCTAACAAGGTACGGCCTCGTTTCATTATTACACATCTATAGCCTATTAATAGTATACTACTTCCCCTTCGGGTCGGGCTGTAACACCCCACTTATCAAATACACAACTTGGAAGCTCGTAAGTACAATGCTTTACGTGATTAGGCAATGTAAATGAAAATGAAACATACCGTAACACGTAAAGTACTTTGCACTCTATGACATCGAATAACCATTTCGGCTTCGTTTTTAGTAGATAATATCAAACTGCACACAGTTTCCGCTTAACGTAATATGATTGTTTTAGTTTTGTGATCAGATGTTAGTAGTCAGAAAGAGGCTGAAACATATGCGGCGAAATATTAATCTCGTAAAAGAAAAATCACCCGGCCTGAGATCATTTAAACTTGAAAGATTTTTTTTTTGTTTCGTTTTAAGTCATATTTTCGAACACAGCGATTAATACACATTTTCAAATATTTTCTTGTTTTTCGAGTGTGGAGTGTACAGATCTCATTTCGGAAGGCAATTATCCGATCCTGTGTTTAAGTGTACCATTTTTAGAGATTGAGAAGAGAAAGCTCAGGCATTATCTTTTGGTTTTACTTGCATGAACTCAAAAGAAAAATAATTTCAAGTAGATCAAACTTACACGCCTTTTTTCTATTTTCTTTATTTATGAAATCTGCACAGATAGATACAGTAAATAAATATCCACCTACATTCCACTGTACACAACTTTTTTTTAAGTAGATAAACTTAGTTTTCGATTTTTATTTATCGCATTTTTGTGGAATTAATCGTAAATCTACTGCATCCATACGATTTTTTTTGTGATGTAAGACTTTGGTTATCTTATCACCTTGCCTTATCTGTAAAACTGACTTATTGAGAGATTCATCATACCAAAAAATTAGTTAAAAGCGAAAAGGTTAATTTCGATTTAATCAGTCAACATAATCACCGCGACTTTATCCAAACCGTAGCACACTCAAGGTAAATAAAATATTCTAAATTCGAATAAATCATTGATGAGCCCAAAAATTCGCCATCGGATTGTGATTTTGCCAATTAATTTTAGAGGAAATACATCATCTCAACCATGACAAAAATCGAAGCATCTCTGTTGGAAGTCTTAAATGGCGGAGAACCTGCCAAAATATTGATTGCCATGAGCGACAGTCTGGAAACGTTACACGAAGATTTACAGTCCCGCGAATACGCTGACCGTGAGGAGCAGCTCACGACTATGCAAAAGGAAGTGCAAGCATTTTCAGAAAAGTCACAAGCCGCCGTAATTGCACTCTTGGAGAAGGA
The DNA here is from genome assembly GCF_014529535.1 of Bradysia coprophila. NCBI lineage: Eukaryota > Metazoa > Arthropoda > Insecta > Diptera > Sciaridae > Bradysia > Bradysia coprophila. The sequence goes on from NW_023503584.1 coordinate 4,907,953, forward strand.
AAAGGGTCGAGTTTCCGTTACTTGGGAAACAATGTTTATGGTCAATCAGATTATCGTAAACGGAGCTGATCTAAAATTGGCTGAAGATATTGCTGCCATTGAAAATGTTGCTAGTATTACTGGTGAAAAGTTCGTTGAATTATTGGAGTAATGATTGTCGTTTTGTTTCACTTAATATAATTTGTGTAAAACGTTTGAAAATTAAAATATTACGTTGAATACCGTCTAATGCATTTAAATTTAATTTGTGTGTCCATTTGTCAACGCACCGCAAACCAAGAACCAGAACAGAATTTTAATAAGGTGTCTGATTGACGCCGAAGTCAGAATTCCTTATATAATGGTTACTTTTGCAACTTGGCATCATAATGCGTAAATTTTGCAAACTTTAGATCCCTCACTCTGTTACATAATCCATATAGTGAGCCTATCTATCATACAACAATTTTTGCAGCAAAGGCATCTAAGTACTGAGTTGCACAAATTAAGTTTTTAACGTTGCTAAAATACCACTGCGTTCCGACATCCTATACAAAATAAGGGGTCAAATAAACGTTAAAAGAAGTATTCTGGTGCTTGGTTTGCAGTGTGTTAGCACTGCGGTAAAAATGTCAAGTCCCTTTCCCCTTTTATGTAATAATCATCCCCTTTTGTGTGATCTTTGTTGAGCAGGGCCTACTTTTTGGAAACTAATTTCTTGAATTTCTTGAAATTTCTCGAATTTTCCCGAATTTCTTGAATTTTCTGGAATTTCTTGAAATTTCTCGAATTCGAGTTTCTTCAAATTTCTTGAATTTCTCGAAGTTTCCCGAATTTCTTGAATTTTCTGGAATTTCTTGAAATTTCTCGAATTCGAGAAATTCAAGAAACTTTGAGAAATTCAAGAAATATTTCTCGAAATTTCTTGAATTTCTCGAAGTTTCTTGAATTTCTCGATTTTCTCTAAAAGTTTCTAAAAAGTAGGCCCTGGAGACGAGGCCTTGACTTTTCTTCTTTATCAAGAGTAACGGAAATATGCATTAACGTTGCTAAAATACCACTGCGTTCCGACATCCTATACAAAATAAGGGGTCAAATAACCGTTAAAAGAACTATTCTGGTGCTTGGTTTGCAGTGTGTTGGTACTGCGGTAAAAATGTCAAGTCCCTTTCCCCTTTTATGTAATAATCATCCCCTTTTGTGTGATCTTTGTTGATCAGAAACGAAGCCTTGACTTTTCTTCTTTATCAAGAGTAACGGAAATATGCATTTATCTCCTGTAATGTCATAATATTCACAATTTGAGTGTCACTTTTAGAATCAAAATGGGCTAGATTTAAACACGTCATTAACAGAACGTACGTTTATTAACTGAAAATTTCGATAAATGATCATTTGCGCACGGCTAACTTCGATAATTTCACATTTATTCACGGAAAACTTCGATAATTTCTCATTTATTCACTGATAATTGACAAATTCTTGACAGTGTACTAGATGAGTGTTTTATTTGTGGGGAATATGAATGAGTGACGGCGTCATGGCGTGTTTATGTTTCAGTTTGATCTTTTAAATTTGTTTTTTATGGTGATTATGACATTACAGGAGATAAAACCTTGTTCCTAACACGGTAGTAAATGGGGGTTTTGCGCACACGATGTGTTGCCGAACTCGCTTCGCTCGTATCGGCAATCTCACATCTAGTGCGCAAAACAATCCCATTTACTACCTTATTATGAAAATAGCTATTATATTGCCTAATCAATTAAAGCACAGTACGTACATGGTTCAAAATTTTTATTTTGACGAGTGGTGACGTTATAGTCTGACCCGAAGTGGAGGGGTTTTAATGTATTATCAGAGAGGAGGGCCGAGCATGTTCTTTTAATTGGCTAAAACCTCGGCATGGGAATTAGAGGAATCATCTTTTGAAGGCGTCAGCAATAACTCGGCTAAGGACATTTTTAAAGAAAAACTGGCCTAAGCCGAGCTATAACTTTTAAGTTGTAGTATAAATAAGCAAACGTTCACTGACACGTTTGCAGAACTTACGTGAACCCTCGCATAATATGGGTAATATTACCCTATTGAAGCTTTTTTATTCAACAAAATAATCAAACTCAGAGTTTCCAGTTGGCATCTCCACACATTTAAAACATTATCCAGAGAACCATTTTCTTGCTCTAAGATGAACAAATGAAAAATATGAATTCCACAGTCCGAAATTAATTAATATTTTCAATAAACACAGTAGGTACTGTATGACTTGTTCTCCTCCCTGTTCAAAGCCCTTAAAAGCTTAGTGGCTACGAACATATTATGAACGCTTTATCTAATATTCATATCAGATGCATACGCTCACGCATCCAATCGAAAACAATATTTACAAAACAAAAACATTCCGAATCCACTTTAAATCGAAAACCATTTTTAACAGATGATTTCATTATTCGATGTGTGAATCATGTGGGAAATTGTGCATACTTACAAAATCTCATCGTATATGAATTAAGTTCAGTAAGATATCGACGTTTCAACGAAGTGTATCGATTTTATAGAATTATTATACTTACACTAAAGTGAAGACGCTATTTGTCCTCTAAGGTAAAATACGCCATTCCTTTAGTCATTTATTTAAGTATCGTGTTCGGATCACGAAACCAGCTCTAAATTTTAGAAAATTAAGTGAATGATAAAGATTGTATACGTTTGAAGGTGTGCAGTGCAATGAAACAAATACCATGCAGACCGGCATTTCTTCTAACCGAATTCGTAATTCCAATAAATTGCTTTGAAGTGAATCCAAAAAAATCAACAGTTCGACAATTAAATTTGGATTGATTTTTATTTCGAAAACAGAAATTGCAATGCGAAATTCTCTGATGAAATAATTATTTATACACGCAACAAGAAGTGATTCATTAGTTGTTCTTAATATTTCACAATACTGTGAAAACTGATGTTAAAACATGGAAATGTTTACTTTATTTTTTGCACTGGATGTAATAAGTGTAGTGTCTAGTGCGCAATTTCTCTTTATTAGAATATTGTTTACTCAAATCTTTTCACTTAGTCAGCACCATTTCTTACTAAGAATACAGTGGTTCCAGAGTTCCAAAATTTAAATTTCAATTGTATTTCCAGTTGTTCTCAGGTTCAGAAACCTAATCATAGAGTCCAGTCTCAGGTATTAGGTTGGCTGGGATTTTATTGCTTAAAAGTGTTACTTCTGGATCGTCGCAAACTATAAAGTAAAGGCGGTGGAGTTTGTAAATGATTCCTAGCAAAATTTGTTTAACAAATAAAACTCCAGATTTTTTATTATAATATTTCATTCTTGTTGTGAGCCAAAAATTCCTTTAAAAAAATCTGCATTTTCACAAATTTTGCGAGGAATTTATTTATTTATTTATTATTTATTCTTTGGTTTTATCGTCTACTTAAATAAGCTGACACAGCACAGTGGGAGCAATATTTTTTTATCTAGCATCAACTATATATCGAAAAATATAATATATGCAAGAAAACTTTGTTCTACGAAGTATTATAGAAACAACAGATAAACATCCTGAGCTTATTGAAAATTCAAGATGGCCGCCATTTAGACCGGAAGTGACACCTAACTTCTAAACAAGAAGTCCAATCGATGCCGTTTCTTCTGCAAAGTTATAGCTGATGACTCCAGCAGAAATTTCCTCTAATTTAAAATTCAATATGGCCGCCATTTAGACCGGAAGTGACCCTTAACTTCTAAACAAGAAGTCCAATCGATGCCGTTTCTTCTACAAAGTTATAGCTGAGGACTTCAGCAAAAATTTCCGTAATTGAAAATTCAAGATGGCCGCCATTTAGACCGGAAGTGACCCTTAACTTCTAAACAAGAAGTTCAATCGGTGAGGTCTCTTCGGCAAAGTTATAGCTGAGGACTCCAGCAGAAATTTACTCTAATTGAAAATTCAAAATGGCCGCCATTCAGACCGGAAGTGACCCCTAACTACTAAACGACAAGCCCAATCGATGTGATTTCTTTAGCAAAGTCGTAGCTGGTAACTTCAGTAAAATTTTGCTATAATTTAAAGTTCAATATGGCAGCCATTTACACCGGAAGTACCTCCTGACTTCTAAACGACAAGTCCAATCGATGTGATTTCTTCGGCTTCGGCTTTTGCTATAATTTTAAATTAAATAGGGCCGCCATTTATACCGGAAGTAACTCTTAACTTATGTACAATTCCTTCGCCAAAGTAATACTAAAAGCTACAGTCGAAAGTTGCTCATAACTTCACTTAGTTTCGCCTTTTCAACCGCAAAGTCATTTATAGAAATGTATTTCACTGAAAAAAAAAACAAACAGCTTATGTCGTTAGCTTTGTTACTAGTCATCAGTGCACCTCGACCTAGTAGTACAACTTTAAACTAAATCAAATCTAGCTGCACAGCAAACACACATCGGATAAACTTCATTTTTAATAAAACGTTACCGTCATCATAAAAGTTAAGTCTGCACTGAACAGTCAGAAATACTTTGTTTTAATCATTTGACGATAAAGTTAACTTGACTACCCACCCAAAATAAAATATTGAATTCAGTCAAACCCACCACCAAATAAAAATAAAAAGTTAAAAAAAACCATCACCAAAAAATAATATTAAAATCAGCTCATCGTCCTTCAGGGTGAAGTAGCAGATTTCACCTGACAGAAAAATATAAATAAAAAGTGAAGAAAAGAAACTACAAAAAAATAAAATTAAAATCAGTTCATCAGACCACAGGTGAAGTAGCAGATTTCACCTGAAAGAAGAATATAAATAAAAAGTGAAGAAAAGAAACTACAAAAAATTAAAATTAAAATCAGTTCATCAGCAAACAGGTACAGGTGAAGTAGCAGTTTTCACCTGAAAGAAAAAAAAATTAATAAAAAATTCACGAAAAAGCAATCAAATAAAATCTTCGCTGTGTTCTTCTTCGATGCCATTGGTCTCCATGACCTCGTCGACCTCCATGTCCTCTTCGTATCCCATGCTCTCGTTGTTCTCCATGTTCTCGTAGAATGGGTCCTCCGGTAAATTCAGGTCGTTCAATTCTTGTGAAAATTCTTCCAAGAAATCTGTTTTCGAAGAATCCAAGTCGATTTCTTCGGGTTCTTGTATGGTGGGGGCCTCGTGCGACATAAGCAGACTTATGACTTCAGGTGGAAGGTTTTTTCGTGTTCTAAATTTTTGTCTGCTCTTCATTCCATGACTTGCCACGATTGGATCTGACCAGTCTAGGGCTCTGTTGTAGACGTCCATTAGATTATGACTTCGCGTGTCTTTCCTCGCGTGAAATTGGCGATTATGGCGATAAAACTTGTTGCATGATTCTGCTGCATCTTCTGCGAGGACTCCCACTGGCAATTCGCTGGCAAGCAATATATCCCGGGAATGGATTAACACTTTGTGGATGGTGGGCGGCATCGGGAACCAACTATAGTGTTCCACGTAAAGTTCTGCTGTTTGCATACAGAACTCCTGAAACAGTTCTTCGTCAAGCGGAAGTTGACACGAAAGAGCGATGAGGATGACTCTCATCCTCTTTACGAAATTCTTCTCCTTCAACTGAAGAATATCCGCTAACTTGTCTGGATCAGAGAAAGCGACTCTGCAAACATTCCCGTTGTTTGAGTTTCCGGTGCCTTTTGTTGACGGAAAGGCCACTCTGATGTTCATTTTTTCCAAAAATGCAGTCTGCAGTTCACGTTTTCGTTGTAGCGCCTTTGCTTTTCGGTCGGTTCCACGTAGTTGCCACTCGCAGAAGTCTCTCCGATAGGACAGGTGCAGCAGGTGTTCAAAGGCACGTATCCACAAGTGCAACACGCTCATTCCATGCATTAACGAATCTGGTTCGGGCTTGAAGCGTCTTTCTATGTCTGTCAAATTATTGAACTGCTTCGACGTCGCTTTACAGATCCAGCATCTTAGTGTTGAGGCAGTGTTCGTAATGACAGACAAAACCTTGCCATCGATCATGGTCAGGTGCATTTCGTATACAACTGTTACTGTGACACCTGATAATGACGAACAAAAGTATTGATTACAATCATTTGCCAAATCACTGAACATACATGTTACAATTTACCTGAAATTGTGATTACGAACGGTTGGAGTAAGGCTATCTCTTGTTTAACGGACTCGATTACTTGTTTGGTGAACTTTTTAGTTTCCTTTGCAAAATTTAGGCGTATCGGTCTACAAAATCTGGCCGATTGTGGTGTTTGGTTTTTCCAAATTACTGTTTTTGAAACATCGACTGTTGAAATTTGAAGTGGTGCCATTGTTGTTGCGAACAGGTTTGCATCGCTAGGGCTGCCACTGTTCTCAGCGTTCTGAGTTTGATTGTATTTTTGGTTATAGCGGGAATGATCTGATGAGCCATCAGCTCCCCATTTCGCCTGCAGTTTCACGGTGATATTAGATCCTTGCCTTTTCAGCGAAGCTATCACCGGTTCTTGCAACGACAGTAAGCGACTTGCTGTATGATCCATCAATGCCTGCAAAGGTAAGGCAATGGAGACGTCATCGCTTACCTCCAGGCAGTGTGCAGGCGGACGACATTCATTTTTCGCCTCTCTGACGTTGTCGTATGAAGGAAAAATATCTGCGCCCTGTTCCTTCGCTAGCAATCTTGTGGCGATATACTGATGCTTCGAAAGCCCATTATCCAAAAGATGTGTCAGTGCTTTCAAAGGATTTAGCTTTTCAGGTTTGGCCAATTTATGTTTATCTTCGTTTAGAAGTCTGCAAATTTTCGTTGCCATTTCTCTGTTCTTAAACAGCAGTCTGAGCACACGCTCCAAGTCGTCTTCGTTCCTATTTTTGGCTGCTTTCGCTGATGCCAGCAGCAACGCTTCAATCTCATGTTGCCCCGCCAACTCTTCTGCTCGACGATTTTGTTGTCGCTCCCCCAGCTCGTCAAAATCTTTCTTTTCTTGATTTCGGGGTTTGCTTCCTTCAGTAACTGATGGTGAAAGCTATTAGAAGAGAACGATTCATTTATTACATTTATAATTGTTTGAAGGACTAGATTAGTGTAAAGTTGCTGCACAACGCATTATAGAAATGTAGAAGTTGCTTTTTAGACCCGTACAAAGTACTGAGATCTTATGCTTTTACGCATATGTTCCTAACACGCCGAGTTCGACTTTATGAGTAAGGAAAACCCTACTGCGGTTGTCAAGAGATGCCAAATCAATGAAAAAATGTCCGTCTGTCCGTCCTCTAACTTGTTTTCTCCGCTTGCGTTTGTCAAAAAAGAAGCTAGGTTCAAGGACAAGTGGTTTTGTGTCGATCCCTCCCGACTCGGGAGTCCCGAGCTGGGCGATGATTTTATGACATTTTTTTTGGTTGAAAGATGTTAATGACTGTAAAGCGGCAGTACTATTTACGACTCCTAACAAAATGGCTATACTGGATTTTAGTAAAAGTGAAATATCTAGGGAAAATGACACTTAGAGAGTTTCCGTTAACAGAGAATTAATAGGATATGTGCGTGGGTTGTTTCAGGAATCCCGTATATGGACATCTATATATAAAACTTTATTGAGCTACATTAAGGCATATATCTGTTTTGAAATAACAATATTATTTCCGTTTAGTTAAATATAGGTAAATACAGCGATATATATATATAGATGCTTAAATAGGAATTTATTAAATTTGACTTCATGCGGGGCTGTCGATGTTGCTTCCTCCAGCAATTTCTTAGTACGTGATAACAAGGAAAGGAGTGGGTAATATAAGGCGTTTTAAAGGGCTATAATTACCTTTTCAGCACAAACAGAAGAGAATGAAGTGAGAGAGATGAATAGGCTTCTGAAACGAATTGGCGCTAGATTTTGTTTTCATTTCATATTGGTCAAATTCTAATTCATTTATAACAGAAACCAATCATTTATTGTTCGGATAGAATAGAGGTTAGATGTGTAGATGTCATTTGAGTATGTGCGTTCTTAAAACAAAACTTCTTAAAATAATTCCGAAAATTCTAAAAAAAAAATAATTTGTGGTCTGATTTATGGTGTTTTTCATAGAAATACTTTGGAAAAAATGTACACACAGGATATAAATAAGAATTTTCATAATCCGAATTCCCAATAATAAGCGTTGTACAAAATGGACAAACTCGCATGAAATGACTACCTTAAGGATCGTATTGACCCAACTCTCATTTTCTTGAAAAAACACCTTCGGGTCCGAAAGCTTGGAATGTCGCCATTTCTTTAAAAAGGTGAGGTCCACTGAATTCACAAGTTTTTCAGTGGATGCGCGACCTCTTTCACTTAGAGGAGGTAGTCTTTCGGTCAGAAATCGCATGCTGTTTTCGATTCTGTTCTTGCGCATAGTGATCAAACTGTTGTTGTCATCAAAGAAGCATCGAATAACATCACAATACAGGAAATTGGTAATACTGCGTTCGGCCATTATTGAAAATTTTCTCACAGGAAAATTTAAAATGGAAATGGAAATTACACTGGATATTCGATTAAAAATTATTTTCTTCGTGCACTCGATTGCACAATTGTTTCTAGTATTGAAAAATACTTTTTTTTTTATTTGAATTTTATAGTTAGAAATTAATCACTTCTTATTTGATTTGGTTGGTTTGTTCGTTCGAACTTTTTCAGAAATTTTGAAAAGAGAACGATTTTTGTGTGTTGGTGACCGATGTCGAACAGCAAACTCAGGGCAGGGTTGAGAAAAACCCAATATCCAATTAAACTGGCAAATTAACTAATTTTATTTAAATTAATAAAAGCCTGTTGCATTTACCTATGGGTAGCTATAGCTATGTCTTATTGGGAGCATTTATCCATACACTATTTCGTTTCAAGACACTTAAAATCTTCAATAAAATCTTCTCGTAGAGCTCACTACTTCAACAACAACATATTGTATCATATTTCCCTGACCCTGCTTGTGAAAGTATATCGACCAATACGTACATAATAATCTCATAGAATTGCAAGAACTAGTTGAATTTAAACTGAAACTGTTGAATGTGAATAAGAGAAAATTGTGATTTTTGATCAGAAATTGTTTTCCCTTCAAGCGTAGGCTTTTCCTAAAGTTCCAAATAATGCTACTCTTTCTGAATTTGAATTTTTTTTCCAATATGAATTCTTTCTATAGCCCATATTGATGGTGCACCAAGAAAATGGATCGTGTGGTAGTTTCATATAGGAAAGTGCGTTGGTTAGAAAGAGTTGAACATAACAACGCGTTTGGACATTATTCCATTTTTGTTGACGTTCGTTATCAGATTCTGTAGACGTTCTGGCCAAATTGGTACAGCTAGCTGTTTGTAGTTCGATTTTAAGGAAATGAAACAGTAGAAAAATGGTTGAACAGAGACTCTGCACACAGCTGTGAAATATGTCGTCTGATGAAATTGTCGATGAAAATTCAACTCAATTTGTCCAAAAAAAGAACCTCCATGTCAGTGCGGTAGGTAAGTTATCGTGGCCGAAACCGTTTTCAATTTGTTGTTCGACTATTTTATCCCATGTCATCATTTCAGCACCAGTCAGTAGTGCAACAACGCAAACAAATGTAAAAGTTCGAAACACTGACTGCACCTGCCAAATTATCTGGTCCGGTGTTTGCAGTGTATGACAGCTGATTATCAACTTTTTCCTATATTTTTTTTGAAACGTTTATGGGATGGAAATTCTTCTTTGAGTGAAATTCGACCGTAAATTTCGACGGTTACAGTAGACCAAACAAGCCGACACAAGTGGAAGTTTCTTGTTTATCAATTGAACCAATTCAATTCGGCCAAAGTTCCTACGAGGGATTCTTTTGAAAAACAGCCTACCGAAATCGGGCGTGTTTTCTAGTGGAACTTTTTATAGGTATCTAGAAAGGACTTCGACCCTAGAAGCCAAAACCACTCTCAAAAAAATTCTTCGAAGCTTTTATGGCTGGTGAAAGGTGAAAGGTGATCGAAAGCCGAAAATTTGAACTTTTCTTACCAACATTTCTTCGGGTACACGAGCCGTACATGGTCTTGTGGGATGTCATTAGAAAGGTAATCACATGTACTATTGAGCCGAATAGAGACTCATTGGTTTTAAAATTAATCCGCACTGAAATATGTGCAGTTGAAGTTTTCAACAGAAAACTTGCACTTTTCTTACCAATATTTCTCTAGTTACACGAGCCGTGTGGGGTATCATTTGAAAGGTAATTTTATGCGCTTTTGGGCCAAATAGGGTCTATGGGGTTTGGATATGCGACATATGCGATGAAATATGGGCACTTAAACATTTCAACTTCTCATATTTCATCGTAGATGATTTCAAACCCCCATAAGATACACCACCATGTACGGTTCGTGTAACTGGAGAAATATTGGTTAGAACAGTGTAAGTCTTCGGTTGAAAACTTCAACTGCACATATTTCAGTGTCGATGAATTTTAAAACCAATGAGTCTCTATTCGGCTCAACAGTACATGTGATTACCTTTCTAATGACACCCCACACGACCATGTATGGCTCGTGTACCCGGAGAAATTTTGGTAAGAAAAGTGCAAGTTTTCGGTTTTTGATCACCTTTTACCGGTCACAAAAGCTTCGAAGAATTTTTTTGAAAGTGGTTTTGTGTTCTAGGGTCGAAGTCCTTTCTAGGCACATAGAAAAAAGTCCACTGGAAAATGCGTCCGATTTCGGTAGGCTGTTTTTCAAAAGAATCACTCTACACAATTATGTAGTTAGATGTTTGCATTCAGTCAATGCCTAAATTTTCTGTGATATCTAGGTGAGCTTCAGGGTTATTAAAATACGAGTGGTCGGTGGATGTACACATTTACATGCGAGATAGGATTTGATATTCAAAGACCCTTCTTCTTGATATTAAAATGGTCAAAGAAATTACAGCAAATGTTGTGAATTTGGAATAGAATATGTCGTTGTACATGTCCAGGCTCGTTCATAAACTTTTGTTATCAGACATTTCAGGAACGCTCACCGACGAAAAATAAGTTTCAAACAAAAACCTATCGTCTACGACCACTAGTACTTCATTTATTTGTCGAAAAAAAATCATAAATTCATATATCTATGTACATGATGATGATTCCAGAGAAAACTGAAAACTGTCTTTGCATGAGCAGCACTCTCTTCCTTCAATTACGTGATACCGTTTTAAAATAAAGTTGAAACATATCTGAAACAACAAAGAATGATCATGTAATTCAGATATTGAAACCAAACCACTTAAGAGTTAGTGGAGGTGGAGGATTACAGCTGTTTAAAGTAAAAATGTCATGGTCCAATTAAAAATCTAAGGAAAGGAAGGTGAAGTAAAAGTTATACGTATTCGTCTCGAACGATTAATTATTTTTTTACGATTAAAACCCTAAGGCACTTAACAGCGCTCACCCCTTAGCAAATTTTTAGCCCACATTTGTGCGCAAAAATATTCGTTTTTTGATGATTTCTCCGAACCAAAATCTTTTTTGAAAAATTAAAACCATTAAAGCATTTGCAAAATGTGTAAAATACACATTTTGAAAAGGTTTCTCCAAGTGGGTAAGGTTATGACGAAACAAACCAAATTTTCCTTTAAAAGTAACATATTTTTGCATGCTTTAATGGTTTTACTTTTTCAAAAAAATATTTTGGTTCAGAGGAATCATCAAAAAACGAATATTTTTGTGCACAAATGTAGGCTAAAAAATTTTCCAAGAGGTGAGCGCTCTTAACTACCAAACGATGTAAAAGAATTATCAAAATCGATTTCGGTTTACCCAAATTTAAGAGTTGACAGACACACGGACGCATTTTTTTTGCAGACTCGGCATCTCTGAGGAGCCTACAAAAGGTTTCCCTTTACTCGAAAATTTTGAATTTGACGTGAAAATATATCGTTTGGTTCGGTAACACTTACTTCGGAAGAGAAGATATGTAACTTTAATGCTGGTCGATTGTTGGATAAGTTTAAAATGTCGCTGAAAAATCGATCGTTGAAATGATGTAGTAGATCTGATGTATCATTTGTGCCAAAACAGACTACTTCGACGGTCGTCCACATTTTAAAGATACTCCCAATTCTTCTCGAGTTGCACCAAGACAGAGGCCATTCCAACCTTAAATACTTGAGTCGCAATGCTGTACTTTCATATAAGGCCGTTGAGAGATCGTCCCAAGAAAAACGAACGTCCAACCATAATGATGTTAAATTGAACAATTTTAATTGGGAAAATGTTTTTGTGTCGAATTCGACGGATCCAATTATTCGTAATTTATCTAATTTCGTGTTTTTTGCTAAATAGTTTGCAAAGTCTTCCCATGTATCTGCATCCCAATTGTCATCAAGCATATAAATTGAAAATTCCTTCAGCTGATCCACTTTTAGATATTCTCGGACATCGTCCAGGACAGCAGTCTTTTGAGTAGTTAAGGAAAGACTATGTAGATTGTGAAGAACATGGAGAGATGATAGATCCAAAGCTAACTCAGCGTCATTTCCCATAACGAGTAAAAGATGTTCAATATTCGAATTTTTGTCAAAAAAATCGGTTGGCAAAAGTTTATCAAAACTATCAAATGCAAATGAATTCAACCCAGTAATTCCATCCAGAATATCCTCCACACAATCTTCAAATCCTTGTCCCATAGAAAGACTATCGATATGTAGCTTTTTTATCCATGCATTTAATGTAATAGCGACATTCTTACTGATGATGATGGAACCGTCGATTTCCAGTGATTTGATGTTAAGACATTTTTTCACAAAAGTGGTATGAATAGCACTCTCATCAATTTTAGCTACTCGAATATGTGGGCCGATCTCAGACAAAACATTTTCGATTGGAACTGTGACTTTTTTCACACACTTCGCTAAGTCGAATTTTTGATTTTGTTTCTGCAGGTAATACTGAACACTTTTCATACGTTTACACGTGACCGCTAAGTTAATAGAATCAATCCAATTCAGATATTTGAATATGTGCAGTAACACATCATCACTTGCACTCAATAAATTCGCTTTATTTTTTTCAAAGTTCATTTTCGTTTATTTTTAGCCACCCTGGATAGGTAGTGTTGAAATTAGTGTTCAAAATTGATGTGGGATGAAACAATTTGCCTTTTTTTGATTTAGTGAGTGACAATTCCCACTTAGTCTCCTTCGGATAAGTTACATGTCTTGTATACCATGTCGAACATTACTCGTTACTCGCAATACAAAAATTGTTATTTATAACATGCAAAGAGTTTATACTTAGTACTTTAGGCGCTAGATGTGCAATTATGGCATGAGGCCGTACAGTCATCGTACACATCCTGATCACAATAAAGTACTTTGCACCAAATTTCATACAACACATCTGAAACACTTTATAAACTATAAATATACAATCCGACAAATGTTACACAAAATTTATACTAACTTCACATAAGCTATAAATTGAATGCATTGCAAACATGTATGTAAAAGTTGAATGTATGCGCAGGCCTCCCACGCAAAAATTGACTTCTAAATTTAGGAATTAGGAACTATACAAGTTGGCAATGCATTTAACTTATAGGGTATTTTTTTTATTAAAAATAGCTGTGATAAAAAAATGCTGTTTCAGAACTGAAATTATGTTTGCTTACTTTAAGTTTACCGATACAAATTAAAAATAGAAACAACCCAAACCGGAATTGGTCCATAACTATTTAACGCTTTTTTCTAAATAAAGGTATAGAACTGAACTATCGATAAGTTTTCTAAGGAGCAAAATCTTAAAATAGTGGCTATTTAAATTACATGATAAATCGGCGTTATTTCTTCACTTAGACTTTCAAAATCCAAGATTTCCTTCACCCAAACCGGATGTAGCACATAGCTTGTAAACGACAGACCGAATCATTTCCGTTTCCTGGACAAAGTTACAATAGAGACCCCAGCTGAAGTTTTCGTCATTTGAAAATACAAAATAGTCTCTTGTTAAACCGTAGGCACTAACTTCTAACTTCAAGTTCAATTGGAGCTATTTCTTTAGCGAAGTTATAGCAGGGAGGCTTTACTATAACTTAGCAGAAGAAACTGCATCGTTTAGACTTCTTGTTTAGAAGTTAGGGGTCACTTCCGGTCTGAATGTCGGCCATCTTGAATTTTCAATTAGAGGAAATTTCTGTTGGAGTCATCAGCTATAACTTTGCAGAAGAAACGGCACCGATTGAACTTCTTGTTTAAAAGTTTCGGGTCACTTCCGGTCTGAATGGCGGCCATCTTGATTTTCTAATTAGACAAAAATTTTGCTGGGGTTTTTAGCTATAACTTTGCCTAAGAAACGGCACTGATTCGACTTCTTATTTAAAAGTTAGGTGTCACTTCCGGTCTGAATGGCGGCCATTTTGAATTTTCAATTACGGAAATTTTTGCTGAAGTCCTCAACTATAACTTTGTAGAAGAAACGGCATCGATTAAACTTCTTGTTTAGAAGTTAAGGGTCACTTCCGGTCTAAATGGCGGCCATATTGAATTTTAAATTAGAGGAAATTTCTGCTGGAGCCATCAGCTATAACTTTGCAGAAGAAACGGCATCGATTGGGCTTGTCGTTTAGAAGTTAGGGGTCACTTCCGGTCTGAATGGCGGCCATTTTGAATTTTCAATTAGAGTAAATTTCTGCTGGAGTCCTCAGCTATAACTTTGCCGAAGAGACCTCACCGATTGAACTTCTTGTTTAGAAGTTAAGGGTCACTTCTGGTCTAAATGGCGGCCATCTTGAATTTTCAATTACGGAAATTTTTGCTGAAGTCCTCAGCTATAACTTTGTAGAAGAAACGGCATCGATTGGACTTCTTGTTTAGAAGTTAAGGGTCACTTCCGGTCTAAATGGCGGCCATCTTGAATTTTCAATAAGCTCAGGATGTTTATCTGTTGTTTCTATAATACTTCGTAGAACAAAGTTTTCTTGCATATATTATATTTTTCGATATATAGTTGATGCTAGATAAAAAAATATTGCTCCCACTGTGCACAGTTACAATCATCGTCATTTTCACAGTCAATACATCAAACATTAAACAGTGTTAAATTAAACATTAAACACTAAATCAATTCAGCTTTCTAGCTTTGTCACTCAATTTGCTCAGTTCATCTAAGTCTACTTCAGTTCCAAATCAAATTCACATAAACGTTCACATTAATCACTTTTTCAAATTCAAATTCGATCCTCCAAATTCAATTAACCTATTAACCTCTCAATAGCAATTTACTTCCACCACAGTCCTTTGTCACGTAACAATCGTCATCTCTAGTATCACAGTTCTATCAGGTTACCGAATGCCCGATCTGGCAGTTTCAGAACTTCTTGTTTAAAGCGCTTAAACGGTAATGTTGGATCGACAACTGCCGCTGCACAATTGAATGCTTTGCACGCATTGTTGAGTGGAGAGTTCCATCCATATTCCGTTCTCGGATGTTTCAGCCTAATCACACCTGAATTTCTCAGTTGACGATCTCCAGTATTCCAGTTCAGTTGATTACGTAAGTATGGAGAATCCAGACGCCCAGACACAATTTGGTGCATCCACAGTGCAGCCGAAATTACCCTTCTTCGGTTTAGTGAGAGTAATCCTAGCTCCTCGCATCGTTCTTGGTATGGTCGAATCATTTACAATCCACAACAACTCCCAATGTGGAGAACCTGTCGAATTTCACTTTCTCTCCCTGTAGATGCTGAGCTAATACAATACTTCATGCATGGTATCTGGGTCGAGTTCCGACTGCATTTTGGGAGTTATACAAAAATCTGCTAAATCTCCTAGATTCTTCAGCGCAGTAAACATAAAATACCTCGCTGTCTCTGGCACTAAACCACATCCTCGACAGATCTGCTCGCTAACGATCCATATCTTGTGACCTTTAACCTGTGAGAACAAAGCTTGACTTGACCTAGTCTTAGAACTTTGTACTACAACCCGTCAGAAATTCGATTGCATGCAGTCTGAGCGTCCAGAAAATTGTTAACACTCATAGGGTAGGGTATACACATTGGAGAACTAAACACTCGACGAAAACTTGACTGATGACAGCGATTCTATTGACGATTCGTTATCAGTGCAAATCAAAACTTTCCAGTCCCCGTACGGTCATCTTCGCAACACCTTCTAGGTCAACGTTACTTGATAAATGTTTTCTGTTTTCTTTTTCAGCGAACCAAACATGTCGACGATACCTGACTCATTTTGCTGTCCAATTACTCTTGCCTTAATGGACGATCCTGTTTGTGACAAAGAAGGGAATTCCTACGAGAAATCAGCTATTTTGGATTGGATCAGTAGACACGGCTGCTCACCCATCACACGATCTCCAATGGAAGCAACTGATCTTGTACCAAACCGAGCATTGAAAGATATGATTTTGGAATACTTTAAGAAGCCAACACCACCTAAAGTCGTTGCAACTGATTCGTCTCAAAACATTGATCCAGACAACATCGAAATGCGAACATTCGTTGACAAATCAAAGATGCTAATTACCATAGACCCAGGTAATTCGCAGGTGAGAACGTTTCTCGATGTGTCTTGTGTGATTGATGTGTCTGGATCGATGGACTGTGAAGCTACACTTGTAGGCGAAAATAACCAGCGTGAATCGTTCGGACTTACGGTACTGGACATTGTAAAACATGCTGTTACAACGGTTATAACATCACTGAGCTCAAATGATCGTTTAGCAATAGTCACGTTTTCCGATTCAGCACAAATAGTGCTACCGCTCACCCATATGGACGAACGTGGACAAAATGCAGCTATAACGATCTTGAAAGGATTACGCTCAGATGCTAGCACTAATCTTTGGGCTGGTCTAGAAAAAGGACTGGACGTTTTGAATACGAATGACGACAAAAGTGAATATAATCGGATCTCTACAGTCATGTTATTTACTGACGGCGAGCCGAATATAATTCCACCACGGGGACATCTACCAATGCTTCAAATGTACAAGGATCGGCTCGGAGCTCTTCCGGGAATTATCAATACATTTGGATTCGGTTACAATTTGGACAGTGAATTGTTGAATAGCTTGGCGAAAGCTGGTCAAGGAGGCTATTTTTTCATTCCGGACTGCAGTTTCGTCGGTACAATATTTGTGCATGCAATTGCTAATCTGAAGGTCACAATTGCAAATACTTGTCGACTCACAATTGAACCTTTGAATGGGACTGTATTTGTGGATCCGGGTAAAGATTTGGGTGAATATTTAACCGCCTCCGATACTTGGGGAATCACAGTTGATATCGGATCGATTCAAACTGGCCAAACGAAAGACATTTTACTTCAGATGAGTAATCTACCACAAAAAGGCACCGTGTGTGCATTGATCAATCTGAATACTAAAACTCGAACCAATAACCTGCTTACCTTGTCAGCGGAATGTGATTCATCCTCATCGAATGATCGTATCCTACCAACTTACTATCGATACAAATTCGTTGATGTTATGAAAAATGCCATGAGATTGGTGGCTGATGGGGGCGATTTCGTATTGGAGGCGAATACATTGGTACAGAATTTGATCAAGGAAATAGAAAATTCGCCTTCCCATGAGGAAAGTTCCGCACTCTTACAGGATATAAAGGGCCAAGTATTGGAAGCCATTAAACCAGATTATTTCCGAAGATGGGGACGTCACTATCTGCCATCGTTAATGTATGCTCACATTTATCAAGTCTGTAATAATTTCAAAGATATTGGGCCTCAGGTATATGGTGGTTCATTATTTAAGCTGTTACGAGACGAAGCTGACACTCTATTTTCGAATCTACCTCCGCCAAAACCATCTCAGAATGTTACTCTATTATCTGGTCCGCTGGTTCAGCAACAGCAACTGTCGAATGTTAGATCAAAGTTTTCAATGCGACTGTTTAACAGTTCCAGAAACGTTTGCTTCCATGGAAATGGTATGGTTCGACTGTTCGGTGGTAAAACGAAGAAGGTAGAATCAATAGTCAAAGGAGACAGAGTTGAATCTATGAATGGAACAGTAGCTACGGTCATTTGTGTGATTGAAACAAAAGTTGCCGAGGGAATCACGCAACTATCAAACTGTAAATCCGAAAATGGCTTGTCTACTTTGCTCATAACACCCTGGCATCCGATTCGACTGAGCCAGTCGCAAGACTGGATTTTTCCAATATCAATTGCAGAGCCGAAATCCGTACAGTGCGGAGCAGTATACAATTTTGTTTTGGATGGACAACATATCGTCAATGTTGATGGCATTGATTGCGTTACCCTGGGACATTCGTTCGTTGATTCAGTATGTGCTCATGAATATTTCGGTACAGAACGTGTGATCAGTGACTTAAAAGCCATGAGAGGATACTCAAATGGTTTGGTACGATTGAGTGGAGTGCAGAGAGATCCAATTACATCTAAAGTAGTTGGTATCATTGAAGGCTGAACAATTATGACAAAAAATATTCGATAAACTTTAGGTTTTATAGCAAAGTGTATGTTTAACCTGAATATTTTGCAGCATAGCTCTGCTTCTAGCAGTTCTAGCATTAATCTAAGAAATATTTGGAGGCTTATGCATCCTAAGATAGGAGTCATACATATTTGAAAATTTAAAGGTTTTTGGAAAAATAAGTGTTCGTGCTAGAAGCAGTGCTATGTTTGAAGACAAAATATTCATTGGTCATTGACCCGATGAAGTAATAAATTAAATTTTCTGACATTTAAGTAAAAAATTTTGGGAAAACTTTGACTTCACGAAGATTTGTGGCCGGAGTGAAGCAAAGGCACATGTATTTCATACATGTTGGCTGGAGCTTGGAGCTTTCTGAGTCACTTACAAAAAAGCTTTTCTCTCTAGGTCTTCTGTCATGTTAGCAAAGGTTCCTACCGAAGAGGACGTTCTGGTCCATGGTAAGTACGTCGAGTTTCAATGGTCCTTAGGGAGTAAAAAGGCGTTCGTTTGAACCAGTCTTGAGACTGAAGCGAGCTCAATGTGTGTTTGGGCCGTTGACTGAAAAACCATTTTCAGATAGTTTAGAGAAGTTTACACAGTTTACGTGTTACGATTTCGTAACATAAAGGAGGAGACGCCATTTGAAGGACTTTAACGCGTGTGCAGATAGTTTCTCGCAACTATCGAATTGATTATAGACAATAGAAACTGGCTGAACAAGGATTAGCAGATCCACGCCAAAAGATATGTTTGCAGGCGTCCATGATAATAGTAGTGGTATTGTTGTAGTCCTTTTCCCAGAGCCATGTTAGGACCCATTTTAATTTTTTGAAACAGTCAAGGATGTGTTTCGTCATATTTTCAAGACTTCGAAAGCTATGGCTTCATCACAAATTATCATACGACAGCAGAGTAAAACAACGGTTGCTATCACGGCAGAGTAAAGTAAATCAGGCAGGAGCTTGATTTGACTGGGGTCACTTATTTGACTTTTCGAAAATGGACCGCTTCCGCCTGATTTATTTTACTCAGCCGTGTTACTATGCAAACTGAAAATCTCCCAACATTTGTGCATAGGGGGATTTTTTTAGATTTTTGTCAGGAATTGTAAAGAACTCAAAGATCATTTTCTGTCAAAATGTATAGAGGATTTCACAGCAGAGTAAAATCAGTATGAAAATGAATTCAAGTGAACACTGACGTAAATTGAAATAATTTATACATTTCGACTGTAAATGATCTTCGCGTTAATATTTTCTTTTGTTGTTCCGTAAGTATTTTTTTTTGACGGGAGATGTCGCCCACTTCTACTTTAAGTGCCAATTAATTTAAATATTGAGGACATTGAGGATCACGTTTTCCACCAATACGCCATCTTTCGTGAACATTCATCGAATTCTTTTGATAGTAAAACCTTACATATTTCGTGTCACTCTGTTGAGTGTAAATCAGGATACATTCTCAACGAAAATTCTATATCTCATCACACACATATTATAACTATCATACCCAAAATGAAGGAGATGAAACAAGTAGTCATCTGTTAGCGACATAAACGGTGTAACGTCAGTAAACTCTTTTAGCGTTATGATGTGTTCAGAATTCTCCAGCTGTTCTCGTATAAGTATAGTGAAACTTAAGAGGTACAAGGTTATTAAGACAAAGGAAGTAACAGATCAAATCGTTATACGGCTATGAGCTTGCTATTTAACATTAAGGGTTTATTGATGCTTCAGCGGTTCTCTAAGAATAAATCAAATCTTTCACACAGATGCAAGGCAGAACATAATGTTAATCATTTTTCGGCGTGGGGTAATCTGGCACACCATACAAATTAATGGTGTCCCAGATTCACCGCTAAGGGGCGAATGTGGCACAATCATGACTTTTCGTTACATGTAATAAAAGGGTGCATACTATGATCGCGTGTGCCTCCCCGATGCCCATTTTTCCTAATTAAAAGTTGAATTTTCTCCGCGAACTTCAGTGGAAATTATATACGGAGCTATTGGTATTGAGATCGTTCGATGGTTAGTTCTTACGGCATACGTAAACAAAGTCCACTATTTATGGAAAAATGGCACATTTATTCTGTATAATACATTTTACACGTTTTTTTTCGGATTAATTTTTTTCTTTTCTTTTTTAATTTTTTTTCTTTAAATTCATTCATATCAGTAAATTAATTATAATAATAATATAATTTTATGCGCATGATAGCACACCTTTACAACTATTATTTTCTTCGTCATCTTCATTTTTTTTTTTTATTTAAAAATTTTATCTAAAGTTACTGTTCAATCGTCTTGTTTAGCAAATGTTTTCATACTTTTATTTCTTTGAAATTATGTCTCCGATTTGATGGTTTTGGAATCCTACTAAATTGTAATTATAAAATTTCGCTTCATCTTTTCTTAAGTTTTAAATTTTGAATTTTCTTTTTCAATTTGTCGTAAAAGTAGCATTTATATAGGTAAATTGAATTCATTTCCTTTCTTCGTTTACAGGTGAGCAATCAAAAGTTTTTTTTTTAATTTTATAATTTTTAATTTTTTGTTTTTTAAAGACCTTTGGATGCCTTCGGTTATAGAAAAAATTTATTCATTTAACGGCCTATAATTTCTGTTTTTAATTTCTTTTTTTTTGGTTTCTTCTTTTACACACTTGAGCAGGTAATTTTTATTATTTTTCGTTATAACAAATTGCAAATTTTAACAATAAAGTCTGTTTAAAATTTAAAAGAAAAGTCGTTAGAGCCGTTAACACAGGCAAGAGTCGTTTTAGATTTGAGACCAATTTCGTTTGTTTAATGATCAGTGGCTGACACAAATATTTGAATTTTTATTGCGCAAAACCAGTTCTTGTGTCTGTTATTCTGGCAGGCGTTCATTAATAAAAACTTACAATCCTGTTTCGACTTTCTTCCTTTCAGAGAAGAAAATCGGAATATTTGTGCAAGCTACGAGCAGCGAAACAGAGGAAATTGCACGAGCTCATGACGATATCAATTACTCTTCATTTTATCGATAGATGATCCGTTTTGGTGAAAAGAAAATCAATTTGTTTTAAAATCAAAATAATGATTCTGCGTTAGATTAATCAATGGCTTTGGTGACTTGACCTTTTATTTTCATTGGCAAGATAGATTGGACGCTGTTTGATGGGATTTATAACTTATAGGGAAATAAAATCAGCGAATCGTGTTCTGTTATTAGTCTGGAGAACTTTGAGATTTTTCTAAGTTACGATGAAAATTTTTTCAATTTTTTCATCGAATTCAGAGAATGTTCAACGCTCGATAAAGAAACTCTCTTTAACGTCAAATATAGGAAATTGACTTTCGTTTTTCAGAAAAAAATTTCTTGCTTGAACACAGTTAACTAACTAACGACGACTGGTTCCTCATAATTAGAACTTTTTATTAATGATAGGATTCTATGAAAAATCCTATCAATCTGTCACTCACTGAAATTATTATAGTGGTCAAATCCTACTAGTTTCACAGACACAAAGTCAAACATCAAAGAATTCATGAATCTGTTTTCTAAAGCTGCAAACGTTGTATATCACCGGGAAAAAAGCTTTGAAACGAAACTTTTTCTTCGAATTCTTTGATAGATAAAAAATTGAAATTGAAGTGGTTTACTTGGTTGGTTCACTTTTTATACACAAACGTCAGAAAAGGGATAAATGAATAATGAAATGGAGCTAAAAATGGTCCTGATTCTTGATACACATCGCACACAATGAACGGTTTCTTTGTTTGCTTTCTAATTATTTTTTTTTTGGATTTTTCAATTAAAATTACTGAATGAAATTAAACTACAAAATAAATGTGTCGCTTGTTTAAGTCGGTGTAAAATTGTATAATTAATACTAAACAATAGAAAATAAAAACTAAATTCATAAATATATAGAAAATGTGCCAATTTTTTTCGTTTTGATTTTTTTTAAGTGTTGGGATATTCAATTTTTGCTAAGAATTATTTAAATAAAAAAAAAAATTAATAAAAATAAAAACCGATAAATCGACAAAAATTTCATAATATTTAATATTCAAAAAAATAAAATGTACAAATTACAATTATTTAAGTAAAAATAAAATTAATGTGTGGATTCCGAAAACGATTAAATGTAAAATAAAAATAAAAAAAAATCGTTTCTATTATTTCAACATTACGACGACCTCATCATTAAAGGTTGTGGCTGTAAAATTCTTTTCTTGCTTCGTAAAATTAAAATAATTTTTATTGAATTATTTACGCTGCGGCTTAATTATTACATTTTTTTACTCAATATAAAAAAAAGAAGAAAAATAATTTTCGATTTTCAAATTTCTTTCTTTTCTTTTTTTGTTTTGTATATCATATATGCTGCATGAATCTTTTACGATTGTAATTTTAATATAAAAAATAATAATATTTTTTTACCTTTTCTTTTATTACATGTCGTCGTTGACATTCCAAACATATTTCTTAAAAATTTTTCTTCACTTAAATTTTTAATTAAAACTAAAAGTAAATAATTTTTTCTCTCCTTTTCTCTACCTATCTCTCTTTCTCCTTTCTCCTAATGCTCATTGTTGGTTTTATTTTGCTTAGTGAATTATTTGATTTTTCTTTTAAATTATTTTTTCTTTCTTTTAACTTTCATTTATATTTTCAATTATTGATTTATCTCATTTATTTTCTTTACCTTTCATTTGACAAAATAAAATCAAACAAAAAATGGTTTTTTTTCTTTTTCACACGCCATTTCTCAGCATATCAAATAATTTCAATAATTAAAATAAAAAATTATTTAAAATAAATTGTTAAAATATTTTATAATGAAATAACATAAAAAAAATAATAAAAAGAAAATATTTTCAAAATAATAATTGTTAAATCAGAATATCAAAGTTAATTCTTAGTGATATACAAATAAAAATGGAATACTGGTGCACAAAGGATAACATTTCGTAAATGTTTCACTTACACAGGCTGCAGGGCAATCAGTATTTTAATGAACTGGTGTGTTCAATTACGAAGTCGAAATCTAAATTATGAAATTCACAGAGCTTCAAGCATTGAAGAAAATGTATTTCCGGCCAAACATCGAATCAACCGATTTTTGGAATTCATTTTCTTCTCAAAAGCCTTCGATCATCGACTGAACAAAATCGTTAAGCCATGGTAAGGTAAATAAGCGAATCAATATGCTGAACGATAAGAGTTTCTGATGACACAGGGCCCAATACTACAAATAGAAATTCGTTTAATTTCCGGTGACAATGACGTCCTTCACTTTGGGAGGCCAGGAGTGTCAATAATATTAAGCGCCAAAACAGTCTAGAAAACTATAAATTTCAGCTGTGAGTTCGATTTTCCGCTTTTAGATTGCCCAACCTTTGTGTATCACACACGAACGCAAAAAAAGGTCAAGGGAAAATTTAAGTACAAACTTTAAATGCAGGATAAACAGAAAAATATATAATTTGTCTTGTGGTCTGATCGGCGGTAATGCAAATAAAATATAAAATGAAATTGTTATCGATCCGACAGAATTTATACGTAATATTTTCCTGCTGGCAATTAATACTCGATAAAATTGCTTCTGAATCAAATTGCTTATATAATGAAGACAAAGGACGAATGATAAATATGGTTTTTGTTTAATGAAAAAGAAAGCTATAGTGGAAGAGCAGAGTGGGTAGCATCATTCTCATTAAATTTACGGCTGAATCATTGATCAGATAACATTATTTTTTTGTCTTCTTTTGATAGACTGAGAGCCTGTGGTCATATCAGTCCCACGGTTTGTAATCATAATGTCTAATTATTGCGCTACACGATACAAAAAAAAAAAATAACGTTTGCCTTACGACTTTTGTCTTTGAGCGATAGGAGCACTCCAAGTGTTATACTACAGAGACATTATTTTAAGTTTGAAGCAATTGGTGAATCAAATGAACCAAATGAAAAATTTTGGATAAAATTTTTATTGGAAAGCTTGACGTGCCAGACATTTTAGAATTTTAAGCTTGTCTGGCATAACAGGCTTTTCAATAAAAATTTTACTTTCAAATTGCATTTGTCGACTGGGACCAATAATTAGATTTTATGTGACGTCTGAGACACACACTAGGCCCAATCCTCGCTCATAAAAACAAAAACCGTAAAACAAAAATGTTTTTCGTATCGAACAATGTGAAAATAAGGGACAAGTGTCAAACCGTAGGGTTATCAGGAACTGATATATGCACGTAGGCTATGAGTCTTGAATGAAGTCTTCAGATTAACGATCAATAGAGCAATTTTGTGTTAATAGATTTGCTTCGTTTATCATTAATTTTGTTTGCTTTTTTGTTTTGTTTTCTTTTTTTAATTAAGTATTTTGGTAAGGAATTTAAGTTTCTTTGTGCAAAACTTCATTTTTTCTTTTGTATAGTGGTTTTTGAATTATTTACAATATTTCTTTTTCTTCATTTGTTTTCTATTTTAATTGGAGAAAGAAAATTTTACATAATCAACTATTGTCTTGTCATATTTTTTCTTTAATTTTAGCTTTTTTTTACACTTAACTTTCTTTTAGTTTTTTTCTCTTTGATTTTCTTTTTGTATAAAAATATGTAAATTTAATGTACTTTTTGTTTATCATTCTGTTTTCAATTCACTTTTTTTTTATTCTACCACAAAAATAATCGGGACACCTTTACTCTTCATCTTCTTCTACTACTTCGTCAATAAGTTTTCTCTAATTCAATTCTTTCACCTTTTGTTTTTATTGTTATTGAGTTTGATTTTCTTTCTTTTCTTTTGTTTTTATTTGAAATCAGAAACGAAAAGAAATAAAAAAAAAAATTGGAAAAATTAATCTAAGGAAAATGGCTTGAAATGGCACACAAAAAATAAAATAAAATTTAAAAAAAAATATTTTTCGATTTTGATTTTATCGAAAACTTTGGGATGTCGAATGCATTTGGATTTGCTATCAAATGGATGTTGGTAACGCAAATTTTCGTTGATCTTTTCGATATGGTGTTGATTTTATTATGAATAAAAAATACAGCGGAACGTGTTTCGTTTCTAGGTTAATCGAGTCGTTGACAGTAATGAGATAACGAACTGACATCGAAATATTGACCTTGGTTCGAGCTATCAGCTGACTTGAATAAACCCATCTAGTATCATGTATCATCCCCATATATAGTCAAACATAATCAGCAAATTAAATATTCAAAAATGAGAACAGCGACAACAGAATTCCACCGTATTTGTGCAGTATAGCTCAGTATAAAGGCTGTACTCATGTTAGGACCTCTAATTTACTATAACACCCCTAATTGCTGCTTTTGAAGTTTTCGCTGTATTTTTTGTTCAGTATAAATCAAAGAATGTTAAACAATGCAATCTTATGTGTGTACCTGTGAGAAAACAATTTGAAACGTAGCACAGGTACATAGATAAAAGAGAACGTTTAAAAGAACAGATTAAGCTACATTCGTGTCGCTTGTGTTCCTGTGCGACAACAAAATCCAGCACAGAGACATCAGCAAGAGAATGATAAATTATTACAGATAATTGTAAGAAAAAAATTACTTAAGTGACCGGTGTGCATTGTTCATCCACAAAGCTCAAATAAAATAGACAAAACGAAAAAAGGCAAAAATTAAATTTCTATCATCACATCGCTCGAAGGACGTTCGACAATTAATACGCGAAAAATTACATTTCTGATAAAACTCAGACTCTCTTTAAGAACATTGAGCGTGATGGTTGTACTATCAAAAATGACAAATAAAAAGCACGACAAATGAATCACGAAACAAAACACTTATTGCGGATGGCCGGGATTATGAGGAAGATTGGGAGGTGGTCCCTGTAAAAAAAGATAGAACAAAAAAGAAAAAAAAAGATTTTTTTTTGACGCAGAACAAACAAAATGTAAAAAACAAAAACTTTTCTTCTTAAAAATCAAATGTAATGTTGCTCACAGGCATTGCAGGATATGGGGCATTTGGTAGCATATGATGCTGAGGTAACTTTGGACCATCTTCGGCTTTCTCTTCTTCTCGCCTTTTCAGACATGCTGCTTTTGGATTTAAATTACGTTCTGTACGGATGAACGGAAAAGAAAAACGTTTGAAATTAGTCAGTTTTTTCGGTGCAACAGTAACATTTTAGGTCACTTTCTTTTACCTCTAACTTGCTGCTCAAGGGTCATGATTACTTCAACAGCCATATTTAAAATTCCCAATTTGGTTTGAGGTTTATCCGATTTTAGGTGTGTACTGCACATTCTGCCGAGTTCCTTCAATGCCTCGTTTATGTCTCGAATTCTTATTCTGAAATTTTTTGTTAAAAAAAAGAAATGAAAAAAAATTGATTGCAATGAGTAGAAAGATGAAAATACACTTTGAATCTCACAGAATCACCACTGTTAAAAACATAACATGCAATACAACTACGAACTGTTACGCATGCATTCTTCAATCATTCACGGTAACGGATAATTAATCATCAAATTATCACTACACCACACAGTATGTTTAGCATATTTGTATCGCCAAATGCTGTAAATTTCACTCCTTTTTATAAATAGGACCCGATGTAGGCTTGATGTTTTTGGCGTGGTGGTAATAAGTTAAGATTTTAGGAGAAATTAGGAATTCCTACGCGTTAATGTTCAGGGTAATAATGATCACGAACGTGGACCATGTTTATTGATCAACGGACGATTTGTTTGGACGACGAGCAATTTTAATCTGCCAAATAGCGTTTTTTGAAGGATCCAATTCTATTTTGAAAGCCAGGTACAAGAAATATTTGTGCATAGAAATAACTTTCGAAAACGTCGTAATTCTCTTTTCTTCACCTAATGTCAGCTCGTATTATGTGCATACACTCTCTGATTGCTGTTTACCTCTCCGGTTATGTGAAAATAAAAAGTGATTGAAGTTTTTTTCCCAATAAACGGGGAAAATGTGCGGATGCCATATAGTTGGTTAGGTTTACTTGAGAACACCTGAACCTGTTTTGACGTAAACTAAATCAATTTTAACTCTAAGCCGGTAAATTGTACCATGATCGAAAAGGCTTGGATGGAATCATGTTCAGGTACTTTTTTTTAAATTACTGAACCTGGCTTGAACTCTCAAAACGCGGGCGGACACAGCAAGCTCTTCTGCTCCGCCCTTAAAACAGACATAAACGCAGTAGACTTAATTGTTATTAGTCTTTAATGTTACTCAAACGCCTTCTCTTTCACTTTATAGCCTTTATAGTTTTCAAATATTTCCGCCTCGGTTTTTTACGAACTTTGCATTGGTAAGTATATTTATTAGTCTCTTAGAAACGGCTAGTCATCTGTTATTGACAATGATGACAAAACTATATTATGAACAGTTTTTTGGTATTCATAATATAGTAAAGTACACGTTTTAAACAAAATAAGTACAAGATTTCAGATGTACTCGTTTTCCATTTATTAAAATGTGACGTAATTCACACATCCACACATCCAGTTACACAATTTATTAATTAAAAATTACGTGTCAATACCCAAAATACAATCAATGGTGTCTTAACACAATGTACAACGATGGGACACAAAGGTTAAACAAAAGATTAAGACAAAATCTTAGATCAAACAATGAATTGTATAATACCTTTCTCTAGCATTATTTGCTTGACGTCGCTCTCTTTCTCTTTGGGCTTTAATCACAGGTTCCTCATCTTCTTCCTCCGCACTTGAACAACTGCGCGAATTTTTACTGGTTAGATTTATTGAAGAATGAAAAAGAAGGAGAGAAAAAACAAAAACAAAATAAACAAACAAAAAATTTGTAAAATTTTGATTAGACAGAGAGAGGGTGGAGTGAGTGTGAATTTTGATTTAATGCGATGATTTGATGTTATTGGAAATTTTGATCCACTGGATTAGCCATAAGAGAAATTTTCTATTGAGCTTTTAGATCGACGCGCTATCATCAATATTGTTGTAAATATGAGCACCTCTTCGTTGAATTTCAAAGACCCAAATATTTTTCGTTCGGATTTTTTTTTCGCTTACACATTGATTGTATTTTTCAAACTGACTTAAATAAAAAACCAAACTTAATTTACAAAAAATCAAAAAAATAATTTCTACGAACAAAAAGAAAACAAAAAAAATTCTACAAAATGTTTTTCAATATCAACCATACATAGCCCAGTAAAAAAATAATCAAAAACACTTTGAAAGTATAATCACAAAGAAAATGGTATGATTTCTGGATTAATCTTACTGAAGCAACAGAAACTGCAAAGTGATGTGTCTTCACAGACGACTATTATCTGCAGGAATGAACGACAAGCACTGACTAATACGGGTCTTGTCCATCGAAAAGTTTATTAAAACAAATAAAGTAAAAGATTCGAACTCAATCTCTTGGAAATACTTAGATCAAATAGTAATAGATCCGATAGTAAAACTGCTGATATGTGGATTCCACGTTGTGGAAGGCTAAAGATAGTTGCAGCAGTTCGCTGCAATCAATATTTTTGGAAAACGCTCTGCGGGAATTGGAAGATTTAAAGCTCATTGATTGGTACTCGCTGTTCCAGTCGTAAATTCATTCAAGGAATTTTTACTCTGGAGTCATACGGCTAATGAGTTACGTTCATGCCATACCAAGCCAAACAGTTTCTCTCCCTAATCGGTACTTTAGTTCGAAAAAGAAAGGTTCTGAAGTTATGGTTCGACGAGAAGTCGAAAATTTATTTTTAAATTTACTCAGAAAATCCGGAAATTTGTCACAATAGTCGACAAAGCGTCCTTGATATTGGATTATCATAATTAATGGAGTTGCTTAAACCTTTTTTTATTCAGCCTGTTATGCCGGTGCTCACGTTAGGGATGCTGTTTTCAAAGGAAAGAAACGTTTAGTTAGTCAGGCATAAGTATCATTGTAAGACCTGCAAGGATACTGACTGCCGACATAAGAAAATGTAAAATGTTAAGTCTCTTATGCAAATTAGGGAAGTCAGTTAATTTAATTGTGAATACTACTTGTGCTGGTGTAGTGAAGTCATATGTCCAGACGAGCACAGATTAACACTAGCAATGTTCGTACATACTCCTATCTTTGTGATCATACTAACTACATTCAATTAGAGAAAAACTGTCTTGCTGGACTACGAAGCAACCAGAGATGAGGAAAATCAATTAACGATACAAAAATCGGATTCCTCCGTAAATAAAATATTTGGGCCTTGCCACGTGTTTTCTAGTGTTTCATTTCAAATGACTACAAAGTGAATGAGGAAAAATATAGTAAAAATAGGGAAGGAAAAAAACCAAAAATTACAAATAAAAAAAAAAACAAATTTATAGCGGAGAGACTGTGTTCTTGTGAGTGTAAGTGCTCAATTTACATACCTTTCTCGTACGTTGTTTGCTTGACGTCGTTCTTTTTCTCTTATGGCTTTATGGGTTGGATCTATGTTACTATCACCTTCGTCAGCACTTGAACAGCTAACGAGGCCACAGAATTTTGAGAAAAAATTTTTGCATTTAAATTATGTGGTCAGACAGTCGAAATATTATCGATAAATTAAAGATTGCCAAAAAAACAATTTTCAATTTGAATAAATTTCAACAAAAAGTGATACTTACTACCTTCTTGTCCGCTTCACACCTTTGGCCGATCCTTCCACTGAACTGCTTGGTTTTGTGTCCGCATCTGGCGGCTCTTTGCGTTTTTCTGTTAAAATGAAATTTCATTGTAATCAAATGATATCAGTGATCTGCTTTGCATTCAAAACTCACTCGAATTGGATGATACTCGTTCTAATTTAACAGTTGTTGGTGGTTCGTTGCTGGAATTATCTTGTGGAATAGGGCCCGGACCGGCTGGTGAGCCTACGAATGGTGAACCATCCATATTTGCAATTGATATACCTAATTGTGGTTCGCAATGGTTCCGTAACACATTCAGGGCATCATCTAGTCGTTCCTCCATGCGTGTGCCCTAAAAATGGTGAAAAAAAATTGTTGAAAATACAATGCTCAGTCCAGTGGACAAGGAAATGAGTTTATTGTCGGTATATAAAGGTTGGTCAATGATTGGTTCACTTCTTTGAATTTATTTGGTGGAGTCATCTGTCATCGACAAAAACGACAAGAATAAGGAGTTAGCACTATCTAGTGTTATCTAAGTGAAGTCTCTTAAATACCGAACTGTTTGATAAAAACGATGAAGTCATAGATTTTGTATCAAACGTAAGGAGATACTTCACACAAATGAAGTAACAGATTTAGTGAAGTTTGCCGTTTCTAAAGAAGTGAACGATTTGACCTCCTTTCATAGCCAAAGTACCATTCGGATTCCCGAACGTATGGCTCACCATTATATCGAAAGTAAATCTATTTCACGATCAATCACACCACGAAAAACAAATTTAAATTTCACATGCATGCGATAAATGCCAAAATCAATAAATTTATACTTACAGTCGTACTCTCAGAATGATCTCGTAGCAATACTATCGCATCGTCAAACGGTCGTATTTCTGGCGCATTTGCCTGTATGTTCCGAAGAAGAAAAACAAAACAAACATTTGCATGCATAATTCCAAAATGAAAGCGTCAAAATATTAACCTTACAGAAAGGATCAATCAATTCATCTGTTATCGCCAGCAAAGCCAAAATAAGGCATGGTCATTATAGGGAATCTTAAGACAAATTTCAAAACGAAATTTTGTATCAAATACTAGGTGATACCTTAACAAAGGAAGCAACAGATTCAATGATTACACCGGCATCCGGTATCCGTTTCTTAAAGGTTAAATAAATAAATTAAACTTAACGAAACAACATTAAGAAAAACAACAGAAAAGTTCTCGCGATATTTCTTTCATATTCAAAACTCTTGTTCATCATTTTTCGTTATTTATTGATTTTGATATAGTAAATTGAAGTTTTGAATAAAATATGAAATTTAGCAGAAACAAAAAGAAAAATTTATCGACTGAAGTACATGTCTATTTACTAATGTACATTCGGAAGTGCGGGAATTTTTATTAAAAGAAAAAAGAAATACGGAAATATTGATTAGCTCGTTACATTTCAGGTAAAATGATTTATTGTCTTGCGTGTGCAAATTATGAATTCTTCCACGATAGCAGGATTTTACTACCCAATTTTTCCAGGTTATCGTTAAAAAAAATAGTTTCACTTCCCGGTGTCAATAAGGAGACTTTCTAGTCACGAGAAGGGAGGAAAGATTTCCCGTTTCACAATAAATATCGAACGCCAATACGATTTGACAAATATTCATTTCGATTGAATTTCTTCATTTAGGAGGCCACTCTTAGAATGAGCTAAACAAAACTCAGAAAAAATGTTTTTCTGTTCCACCGAGCTTGAAAATATTATATCTTCCCGGCGAAGTGTCAGTAGATAAGTCAAGAACTTAAAACACAATTCTTCCTGTTCGGTGGAAGTTCTTTCTTCTCAGTAACCCAATTTATTGTCAACACATGCCCGGTATATCTTTGTTATCTTCTCCCAATTAATGAACGAACGTTTGTTTCCTTCCTACTTCGAAATCACATTTCAATATCCAAATCATTATCCAGGCTCAGCCCATGTTTAACACATCACCCGCTCCTCGTTTCTGGTTCTCCGTCCTAAACTAAATTTCTCTATAATTTAACGGATTACCCTTTTTGACCCAAATTCTTTCCTGCATCCACCCGTGTCTTAAACAAGACCTCACATAATTTGCACATGCGCACAAAAAAAAATTTGATTGATTTGAGGTCAGCTCAGTTAATTATAAAACACGAAAAATCGAATTACGGGAAATTAAAAAAGAGAAAAACTGTCAAAATTCGTGCAAAACCTTCCGTCAAAAATACCTCCAGAACTTTCAAGTGACAACATCGACATAGAAAACCTCTTGACTTAAAATTCAACCCAAAAAACCATTCACTCACCATATGTAATCCTCTGGACACAAGTTCTGGTGTATATGATCCATTTTGCATTCCATTTATTGACGATGCTGCCGCTGATCCACCATTAATAACCGGTGTTAATTGCTGCCATGTTGAACCTTGCGAACTTGACGATGGATGGAGTGAATGTTGTTGCGCCTGTGACGTGAGCGGTGGCGGGGAATTTACTGGTGTCGATGGACTGCTGAAGCTACTTATACTTTGATCGGCTGATGTGTACATTGTTTGTATTGCTTTGCCAACAATTGTGTCATTTTGTATTGCCGGACTGTGTTGCGAATGTCGATGCGGATGAGGATTGTACAATGCAGGTGAATTTTGGCCTTGGGGACCAGTCGGTGGTACTGGTTGTGTTGCACTACCACGAAATGTACTCATCGGTGGTAACGTTTGTGATTGGCTCTGTAAAACGTTCGATGACAATGAAGAAAAAAACATTTTTTTTCCTTGTTGTTTTACCTGTGTCATGTGACCGTCTATGTGTGTCACACCCGGTGATAAGGAATAATGATCGTGTCCATGCGGCGGACCAAGGTGTGGGGAATGACCAACATGATGGTATGACGTCGACGTTGATTGGGGTGTGTACGCGCTACTCGGTGATGTATACCATGTGGCCGCAGATGAATCGAAATATGGTTCTGGTTGGTACAGTGTTCCGCCAGCTTTTGGTGATGCATATCGAGAGGCTGTCACAGGACTATCATGTGGGAATTCATCAGAACCATACTGTAAATAAGAAAGAAAATAAATTTTAAAATTCGGGTTTTTTGTTTCGTCACACGAATTCATTCGGTATATATGTGTATGGACCATTGTCAAAAGAATGTTTTAATAGAATAGCTCAGAATTACAAAGTTCATTATTAATTGTGCCAAGTAGATGCTTTCCACAGAGACGATCAAAATAAAATAACAATTAAAACACTTGAACAAACTTTGCGTAATGCTACCTTATCAAACGAATACACTTAAAATAGTTCGGTTATATTTGTACCGCGGGCCTCGTTTCTTTTTTCCTCTTCTAATATTCGGAATTTTTTTTTAAATTATTGATTATTATACGCGATATAAGGTAAATCTAAATTCGGTATACCTAGTAAATTGGTAGTCTCCGAGGGTATTCCTTGTTGTTACAAACAGTGCGGTACGTAGTCTCTTTTCGCAATCAATTCTTACAACACTTATTGCTATCAGTACATTTCACCCGCTCAACCGAATATTAGTTATACAACGTCGAGTCGATACTACTAATTCCGAATCGATCACTTCGGCTACGATTTCCGAAAAAAATTGATTATGTTTACAGAACATACATTACGAGTAAAATCAGCATATATTCCGTAAAATAATTCGCACACTTTGAACAGGTATCGTCATAGACGTGTTGTACAAATTCAAGATAATTTTTAATGGTTGAAATTTAGCTTTATTTGAAGCTATCTTGGGAGACTCGTACGATGGACTGTATTTCGATTCAAAGTTAGGAAAACTTTTCGGAAAACCACTAATTGAAAAAGCTAATTTGAAAATGGTGTAAGTCTGCACTTGAACCGTCATTATTACGACAGTTAGGCAAACATTAGTAAATTGGTGTAGATGTAGGAAGTATATTGTTTTAGTCTAATCAACATTATTTTGAAGGGATTAACAAAAGACATCCTCGCCTTGCACCTTTGTGGTATGTTTCGGACCAATTACTACAAATCAATGTTTGACGGAAAGACATAGAAGTACAATGTTTGCTATATTTTGACTAGTTCCAACAGTACTTCCTAGAATTATAGCGACACTTCCATGCCGCGCCGATTATGATTATGACAAAAATTGGTTCCTGAACCAAGGTATTAAAATTGCGTTCGTTTGTGTGAACAATTTTTTTTATATAAAAAAAATTGTTCAGCTAAAGCGATTCATCGGAATAACTTCGTAATAAATTGTTGATTGTATTTTTTTGTATCGAAAAAAGAGCAATGAATAACAATTGTCGCAGAAACAAATTAACCAAAAAAATCGTAGGTGTAAACGTGGCCAATAAAAAATAAAGAGAATCGATTTACCTACACGTTCAACAAAAATTTCCTTCGTCGGATGTATTGTTAAATACTTGGGTAGTAAAACCTTGAACCTCATTTAAATATTGTTAAAATTCACACGTAAAAATTCTTTATTTGCGTATACTAAACTGTTGCTACGATAACACTGAAATTGGTAATGTGCGAAAATCTACAACAATAAAATGAACATCACTCACCAATTTTGTCTCATTCTTTTGACAAAATGCGCAGACAGATTTTTTTGGGTAAAGATTTTTTATCAAAAAAAAAGTCAGCTTAACGATAGGCGCCCTACATTCATAGGACAACAAATCTAATATTTAGAAATGAACTCTCTAAAAATTTGCTTAATTTTAGGATTTCTTTAACAAGATTCGTGTGAAATTAAGTGACTAAATTCTATAACACTCTCGGTTGTCCTTGTCAGTAATCTAATTCGGTGGAATATAATAATCTGACGAGTGATTTTTCATATGTTTCGATAACATAAGTGACCATTAATTGAACCTTTTGATAGACGGCGCCCGAAAGTATTCTTTGTCCAAGTCAACACTCAAGAGAAAATGAAGAAACGGCAAAGAAAACCAGACGGATATAAACATTAAACCATAATTAAGATATCATTCCAATATTCCATCCACATTATTCGACTTTCCCAGTCGACATTGATTCTTCGGAAAATTGCTTTTGTTCGATTCATATCGAAAAGCAATAAGTCAACTACTTAACACAACTTAGCCGATCTAGTACAAAACAATTACATATTTTGTTAATGGTGCGAAATGGTTCTATTCCAAAAACTAAATTGTCTGAGTAAAAGTTTCGCTAGAATTAATTCGACTTTCGATTACTTCGCTCATTGTCAAATTGAATCTATAAATATTGTGCTTGCCATTCTCTTTTCGTTCTTCCTTTTTCTATCGGATTGTATCTTTATACAATAGTTTCTTAATTATTGTTGTTTCCATCGAATTGTTTTTACACATCGCATATAAGTATTTCTATTAAAAGATTATTCAAAAAGAAATATTTTCCCAAAAGTTGGTCTGTTCTTTTCTTATTATTTTGGAATGAAGGACATAAACAGCAACTGATGGGAAAAAGTAGTTGCAAAAGACATTTGTAATCGAAAAGGTTCGAGAGGTGAAAGCCAATTTTTGTGAAATGTAAGAATAGAAAATTGAAAGAAGTTATTTGTTGTAATTTATAGGCAATATCAATGACGACTGACCACAGAGCGTCCCCTTAAATCTTTCTCTGTAAACGACTTGCTTCTCTGAATTCACATTTTCCGAGTTTCCGTAAACTGCTCGATCAATCTATAGAAATTACTACAAATTAAAAGATTATTCAAAAGTTATCCTTTACAAGCTGCGACCTATTCTCAAACAAACATTGTGCACATTCAAATATAATATACAACGTACACGTCGCCTGTTTAGTAAAAAAAAAACTCAGAACGTCCTCGCTAATAAAGTGATTTCAATAATTAATAAGAAGGCGTAACTCTTGTAAGTCGTCCATTCACTTGAATTATTGATTGATAAAATACCTGTAACCAGTGTGTTGTACTACCTTCACAAATCCATACGACAACAACAATTGTTTAAGTTTAATTGTATACAAATAGTGATCTATAATTTCATTGTGAGGACGAGAACACTGTGTCAATTTTATGGAATCAGTTTGTCTGGCACGAAACAATGTTCATTTTGAAATGAATCATATTTTCTAATTTCGACAAATTTATGCAGATTTTTTGTTTTTCTACGAAGAATTACCTACCTAATCCTGTCTTTTTATAATTTAGACAAACATTTTACAACAGATAATATAAATATTAGGTACGTTAACGAATTACGTTGGAAGAAAAACTTCCGAAAAATACACACCCAGGAATGTTTTTGTTTAAATCTTAGTTATGGAATTTCCTTAAATTATTATTTATTAGTGTATTACAACAACTTTACAACTTTTTCTTTCGACTGTAATTAGTATTCGTGTAATACTAGATCGAAGAAAAAACAAGTTCAAATTTCGTTCTTCAATATTAGGTAGCGGTAGCTAGACTATGAAGATTGGAATTGTGATTCCCGAGCATTTACGATTCTCAAGGATTACAAATTCTTGTCGGTTATGAAATCTGGAGAGTGGGTTATTAGGTAGACGCTCAAATAACGAAACTTTCCCGCTACGTTCTACACCATAACATTAATTTAAATTTGTAGTCATTAATATCGATTGAAAGGAAAATCTGTGGTGAAACGTGAAACGTCCTTGAAAAGTGTTTGGAAACGGTCAATCATCCGCTATCGGAGGCACCGGTAAAGGTAATGCGACGACCTTTTGATAGAGTTCTTTTATATAGCAAAATCTATGTTGAAAACAAATGAAGTGAAAGATTTTGTATCAAACATTCGATAATACTTTAGGCAGATGAAGTAATAGATTGAAAAAAATTTCAAAATACACAGATCTCGTTTAGAAAAGTTGAGGTGACATTAAATGGTCAAAAGAATTCGGAAAAATACTGATATCAATTAAATCAACTCCTCCACAATGAGTGATTGTATCAGTTATCATAATATTACAACAAATGCACACGTAGCTTACTGATCCATGTAGATAATTTTTGCAACTATTATACTTATGCATCTGATTAACATGCTATGCACAATTCCTGTACGTATTAGAACATGTGATAAAATATGGTTGTATGTGAGGTAATGTACGGTATTTGGTATAGATTTCAACCTCATGCGACAGGGAGATTTTAGTCGTTATGCAAGACTTTTATTTTGCTAAAAATTCTTTCGTATGCAACAGGTAAAATTGGATAGCAAATGGACTACAAAAATCACAATGAATTTATTGAAGTACTTATGTTTCCCAGTTTTTACAATCTAAGTTCTTTGTTGAGTTAATGACATAAACGACAACACGTTGTAGAGAGGTAAAATATGCATAAATGAGTTGTCCTGTACGCAGTTAAAGCGAAGTGTGTAATTGGTAATCAGAAAACAATAAAACTAATGAAGAACATAATAGGGGAACCATTTATTGTTCCATTGTTTTAACCGGAAGATATCGATGCATTCTACTAAGCAAAGCATAGGACACAACACCAATTAACAAATTATTATTGATGTTAATCGTTAAAACGTCTCAGCTGTACAAGAACCGATACCGAAAAAATTGATTTAAGAATCAAATTGAAATTCCTGTCACACAACGTATTATGTAAATATTTAAATCGATAAAAGTGTTAGGTACAATATATCAACACCACAAAACTAAATTATCATAAAAAGGAAAAATTTCCGGATTTCGAGAAGCACAGCTGTCCAGAGGGAAGTGAACTAATGTAAGTTTTATTTACCATAAAAAAAAAGCCGAGAAAAAAGATTTTGTTATCTTTTCTGTTTCAAAAAGTCAATTTTGATTTGCAATAAAACTTTACAATCGTTAGTGAGTTTTACTCATTTTGGTTTGCAGCAGTGGAAAAAAAAGTTTCCCATGGCAGTGGGTAAAAACGGCAGGTATTTGTGTGTGTATAGTGTTTGCTAATTTGTCTTCGATATTTCGAACCGAAAAGTGTAAAATGCAAGAATTTTACCCAGTTCGCGAGAGTATCATAACAACACAGTCAAATATAAAAAGTTCGAAAGCGAAAAAAAAACAATAACGGTCAACCGGGAAGGAAACAGATAATAAAATCCGATCAAATATGTCTTATTTAATATTTCAAACATCATGTCCGGCCACAAAATTGGATTCATAAATATTTCTACCCGAAAAGATATAGAATTTTTCCGATTCCACATACACCAAAGTCCTCCATAATATTGGTTATATCTGATATGTATTTTGAAGGAGTTTCCATAAATAAATTTTTCTATCATACACTTTTCTACTTCTACTTTGCTACTTGAGTAGCATATCATGTTTCAGATATATTTCATATTTTATTACGTTGGCTGCAAAACTCTTTTCCATACTATACCACACTATAATACCGTGTGTACCTCTCTATCCATATACACAGAATAAATAATATTGTAACACACAAAAAAAAAAATCGTAACAGAGCTTCAAGAACATCCGAAAAAAAACCTCCTATCATTCCGTACTCTCTATACATTATTGCCAGCATACCAGTATATAAATACATATTGTAATAAAAAGAAATGTTGAATAGTGCTGTATTGTAATTGGGTACGAAAGAGATGTGGGGTAATGTGTCGATAAATTTTCCACATCTTTTGTTTTGAATAAAATGATTCGGATTCCATTTTTTGGAGAAAAATGATTTTGGTTTCTTCACTTGACTTTGGTCGTTGGTATTTCAATCGAAGTACTTTCATTTGAGCACACTCTAGTCAAATAAAAATTACAGAAGGGATCCGTAAGTCGAGGAAGATCATTTATCGGAAGTCTGAGTTGTGCATCGCTATTGGCTACGTTGAGTCTTTCTGCTTTTTTCTTAATAATTTCCGTTCATCTTTTCCTATGATTATAGAATAAGATGGGATGTAAGGATAGAAAAACCATCTTCTCTGCCCTTACGGAGGTCTCACGGAGAAGGACTTAAATTTTCATTTCGTAATTCTGAAACTGATTTCGTAATTAGATTTAGGCATAAATGATACGCACAGTGATTACATTAACTAAAGCTAAAAAATTGATTTTGTAGAATTAAAAGTAATTCACCAAACAGTTGGATGTATTATTGAATTGCTAACCAAGGCAAATCAATAAATTGATAAATAAAATTTGATTGCTCCGAAATACCAGTCGCGATATAGTATGTAACGAAAAATCTAATATTTTTATCTATATTCGACCGAAAAAAGCATAGTAGTAAAAACAAGTCGAACGAAATCGAGAGAAAAAAAATTGTTTTCGAATTAAATGAAATTCTAATTACTTAATTACTCTCCTACGAATTCAAAATCAATAAACACAGACTAATGTAATGTTCCCCATCTGAATTTAGAACAAATTAAAAGATTTAGTAATGCACTAACTTTGTTTTGATTTTGCGTCGACTATGTTAGCTTTGAATACCTATAATAATCCGGAAATATGTAAGTAGGGTTGCACAAAAAAGAAACGAAAACGTATTCGATTAAGTTAGAAAAATAGTGGAGTTGAAAGTTGACTCGACCATCGACAAAAGAGTTCTTCGTTGTATCCATATTTTCTAAAAATGTAAGATTTACAGTCAAGGATTTCGTTTTAACGTCTTGTTGTTTACCTTTTGCAAGACTCGAAAATCTTAACAAGTACAATATCATCATGAAAAATGCTTTAAAGTAATTTGTTACATTGTATTAAATTCATCTTATCTTACTATAGTGTCTGTTGCTGAGTGAACTCGTCAAAAGATTAATCAAAAATGTTTTTTTTTTCAATTATTAGAAGATAATACATGAATTCACATACCTTTCCTCAAGATTAGGATAGGTGTACAAAGCTATCAATTTTTCCGTGATTTTATGACGCATTTTGTACCTTGTCCTAGCACAGACGATCACTAACACCCACAAAACTAACCACTAAAGACAAAAAAACATATTTAATTCTTTCGTTCGTTTAATGTTTAGCGATGTTATTATGACGAGACTTAAATACTCATTCTGCCGGAAAATTTTTTCTTTCTTTTTCCTAATAAAATTCAAATAATGTAAAGAATTCCAGATTTTCGAACATTTTTATTCACTTAAGAGGAAAAACTTTTGTGTATTTTCTTTTTTTACAAATCCACAAAAGTATATTCGAAAACTGACGGGCTACCGGCTAACCCTATGGTATTACTATATGCGTCTTCATGTACGCATTTTTATTTCTATAATAATGTATTTAGATGATTAGAAATTTTTTTTTAGATAAATTCGTATTGCGTAAACAAAACATCTATTCTGTGGTCTAGAAAAATAAATATTAAGATAAATATTTAGATTGGAATAGGAAAGGATGAATATTCGTCAATCGAAATAATCCATTAAATTGTTTCGCTCCCGTGGAGTTTATTTAGTTGTAAAATGGCAATAAAGAGAATTTTTTCTCTTCTATTTTTTTTTCAAATTCATTATGAGCGATTGATATATTTTTAGACATTTTTTTTTTCTTCTCTTCTATCTGTTGGTGTATGTATAATAACCATTTAGACGCGGGTAATATCTACATCGATGTGTAGCATACAATTATACTTTCGATTAACTTTGTGTTGTTATTAATTAATTATGTTTATTTAAACATAATTTTGTGTTGTCGGATATTCTTTTTCAATAATCTTACTTCCGAAATTATTGTCGATCAATGGAAAACAAATATTATTTCAGTGATTTGCTTTTAGAACAAATTTCGCCATGCCCCCGCATTACATTTATAATTTTGTTTTTATGATATGACACGGCGAACGCAAGCATGGAAGAAAGATTCACCAAGGAACGTGGTAACATTTATGCATATCTTTATTGAGATCATTTAACCTTACGATAATCCCTCTTAAGCTAGTTTTTTTTAGTATCGTCAAAACATTTCTTCTAATTCAATAGAATTGTAAGACATGAAACACAGTCAACTGGAACTGTTTCTCAATCGGACATGACTCATCTATTTTTTATAGTTTAACATTTTGCTAGATCTTCGTCATAGATGTTATATTCGTTTTAAAAATGCGTGTGCTGTCGCGATGAAATGTTTTATTCGAATTCATTCAACTGACTTTCCAGCATTAAGAGAACCTTATTATTATTAACCCTGTTAATAACACGTGGTATGGGTTGCTAATATCGAAAATATTTGCAAACCACCGGGTCGTAGTAACATCCGAAGCGTGATATTACTTTTGACCATTCACCATTCGAATAAAGAAGTCCTAGATTAATAGTAGATTACTCCCTCGTTAGAAACATTTTTATTTTTTCAAGTGTCGAGCCGAAGGCTAGGGTTGCAACCAGGGGCTATTTAGTTGAATTATTAGCGAATTTTGGCGAATTTGACGAATTTGACGAATTTTGGCGAATTTTGACGAATTTTGGCGAACTTTGACGAATTTTTGCGAATTTTTGTGAATTTATACATGATTTTAAGAAATTTCAAAGAATCGTAGTTACATTAGTTACATATTTTTGGCCAAGACATTCTAAAAATCTATTTTTAACCGGGAAGCCATGAAGGT
Organism: Bradysia coprophila; assembly: GCF_014529535.1. Lineage (NCBI taxonomy): Eukaryota > Metazoa > Arthropoda > Insecta > Diptera > Sciaridae > Bradysia > Bradysia coprophila. Next base: position 4,949,607 of record NW_023503584.1, read on the forward strand.
TTTTTTTGGCCAAACGATGAAAAATGTCCTAATTTTGTGAATTTTACATATATTTGTGAATTTGGTAGATTCTTGCATATTTTTGTTATGCTATATCACAAAACTAGCAAAATATTCCAAAAAACATAAATTTGGAAGAAAATTTTCAAAATTTGAATTTTTTAATTTGTGATAATTTTGGCGAATTTCGACGAATTTCGGCGAATTTTGGCGAATTTCGGCAAATTAATTCGACTAAATAGCCCCTGGTTGCAACACACAAGGCAAATTACAAAGTTCCAAACAATTACGTAAATTACTTTGCTCACTAAGCCCCCCGGGAAATGAGTTTTTACCTTCATTTTAATGAAGTAATCACTCATTTACCGGGGGCTTAGTGATATAATAAAGTATAAAGAAAGGAACCCCTTAGCAGTTTGGTATATTAAAAAAACTTCGCCTTCGAGGTGTAAATAACGCCTAGGACTCGTACAATTCCGAACTTCCCAAGATTTTTTATGCATAAACAATCCTAAAACAATTTTTCATTTTCACACTCCAGTATCACCACTTGCGCACTCTGTGTCACTCAAACTATTCAGGGATCTAGAATTTGTATCCCAAAATAATCGAATACAAAAGTCGCGGTCTTTTTTGCAAAACGCAGTTCATTAAACGAGCACAATATGTGTGTATCAGTCAATGTAAAACGAAAATTTGTTTCAATTTGTATTGATAAATGAATTAGGATTAAAATATTAAACAACAATTTACGAAATTTCCATTAAATGTACAACTGATACGGCAGTGTGTCATGATTTATAGAGGTATAACAACCAAAAATCACCATTAAATGAACACAATTTCAATATTTTAATGCATTTCCGCTGCATTTATATACGTATACCGGCTCTCTACATACCCCAGATTCAGTAGTGGCACTTAAAGGTTGCTGTTGCCGTTGGTGCACTCCTGAGAGCATTTGCTGACTGTTATTTCCAATAACATTACTACTGTCGTTTGCAATGCCATTTGATATATTATTGTACGATTGCATTAATTGCTGATGATGATGATGTTGCTGATGATGATGATGATGCTGCTGATGCGGATGCTTATTGTATTTCCATAGATTATGTGTATCAACGCCATTATTCATATTAACATTGTTGTTGTTAAAATTTCGATCCATCGATCCCATAGAATCAGTTGACTTGACTAAATAGTATTTTTCCGATGAAATTAATGCAGAGGATGGATCCGTTGTCGGTGTCGATGACATTGTGGTAAAACCACAGCGCTTGTATATATTGTAAATTATTACGTTTTTCTTCTTCGTCTTCTTTTTTTCTGGTATTGTTTTCCGTACACTTCGATGCTATAATAATATCGTCTTAATCCGAACGAGAAAATTAAAACCGTACACAAAATGTCGACAACAAAACGCACACAATAACATTTTCGATCATTTCGTTTTCTCTAGTTGTGCACATTTGGATCTATACATAATACGAAATTATGTATTATATATGGACTGATCATGATCATTTTCTGTATTTGAAAAAAAAAAAATTGTATGCCTCGTAGTACCTCTATATATTTCACTTTCATGCATATAATTTATATGCATATGTAGTATATATTATATGAAAATGTATGTTCGGTTCGTACAGCAACACTTCACATATGATTATAATACGAAAAAAAAAAAACTCTTGAACACACCAACATAAATGTATGTTCTTGTCCACACAAAGAAAATTTTTCAATAAAAGAATTATATGTAGATATTTTCTCGTTCCTATTATAATCTATTTACGTTTAGAATTTCAAGAATATTTTTCAATAAATTACAAAATTTATCTGTTTGAATGTACATTATTTAGTACTATGATATGTAATATAATGGCTTGTGTGTATATAACTAAATGCTGCATTGTAACGTGAACGTGTATACATAATAAATTTATAAATAAGCACTTTGGAAATTGCACCTTATTATAATCACTTATATTTTCTGTAATTTCATTCAATTATTTCGCTTTTTATATAGATGTATACCCTTGTACCATATATATATATATAACCATATATATACCATCTCTACATATATAACCAATGGAATGGGAATGGAATATCCCTTTTCTTATAACATTTTTGCTTTTTTGCTACTCTTTGATTATGAAGAGTGAAAAAAATCGATCAATTCTGACATGAACTTGGGCTGAATGGAATTGTAAATTGTTTTTGAAATCGCATTTCTTTTGATATTGCCGGAATGATTAATTCAGTTTTTATGATACACTATGTTTTGTAATTAGCATTTAAATAATGCATAAAGATATACCTAGTAAACGCGTTAGCGCTATTCGGTCTGTTGCTGAGTATATAATGTTTGATTCAAAAAAAATGCGCACTTAACAGATGACGACAGGGTGAGTATATGGATATGTAGTCTGCATTGTACGATATATATGATGGTGTATCGTGACTTACTTGGCCTGATTTCAATTTGAAAAACTGAATCCGAGGAACTTAAAATTATCTGTCTACTTGTCTAATTTATCAAGAAATTTTTCTTAAACTCAACCTGTTCATAGCTGTGACATGACCTATGACAAAACCCTCAATGTCGTTATGATCCCTAAACCGGTATCGGACGTGAAAAAGAATTGGTCACTTTCAATGTAGTACCCTAAAGCCATTAGCAAATGACAACTATCCGGTTACACTCTCTCAATTAAACGCCCTCTGGAAAAGCATCTGAAACCGATAAACTGTCTATTTAATTAAAATGCATCATAAAACTAAGATGTTTGGTTATGGTTTTATAACAAATACATAGGCCCGTAGTTTTTACCATGCTCGAAAAGAAGTATTTACGGGTTTCGTATAGAGGCAGGTGCGAGTAGAATATTCATATTATGACTATATACAACCAGCGACCCAATCTTGACAAACGAACATATAATTTCAAAATATTGAGGAAGTAAAGTGCCCGTTTTTTTTTATTAAATAAATTGTTGCACAAGGATTCTCAAAAAATGTTTTTGGGAAATTGTAAATTTGAATTCATTTAAATAACTGTAACCGCGCGTTAAAATATTGTCGTAAAGATGTGTTGAAATACCACTAGGATGAAGTCGTTATTTTTACAATTTTCTGCGGTCGAAAAGAGAAACATAAACAAAATTAAAAAATTCTTGATGCCGTTGTAAATGATTCCCTATATTTCATTAACTATAGCGCAAAAAAAAGATGCCACAAAAATTTAAGCAGGACAGTATGAAAACTTTTTTTTTTATTTTAAGACACACACAGAGAGTCAGAACGCGAAACGATGATGCAATTAAAGAGAACAAAAATAGAGTTAGTTCACTGAATGAGAAAATTTAAAAAAAACCGCACACAAAGAGGTATACATATATATACAGCACCGAGTAAAAGAAAATTTGCTAAAATGATTAGCGAAAAAATATTATTTTTAAATTAACAATTTCCAATGTTATTGATGGACATCCATTTTGTAATTTACTGTGAAAACTTCATTTAACTAAACGTAAATAAATTACCGAAAATAAAAATCACTCAGTCTTAGTATATCATAAATATTATCCAGTCACATTACTTCTTATCACAGATGTGCTATCATTGTGCATATTATTTATAACCAATGAGCAATCACTTAATCCTTCTTATGGTCATCCTTCGGTATATCGTTGCATAACGATTCTAACGACATTTTCATCAAACAAATAAACAAAAATTATATTCCATTTCGATCAGCCAAATTATAAAAGAAAAATCCCACGAACCAAAAAATATTGTCACATTTTTTCAAACAAAATGTGTACAACAACACAACACACTAACATTTTCATAATAAACGAAACCGACACGAGTTACTTTACACGACAGCGGTTCACGTTCAACTGAATATAGCTGGCACAAAAGGCACTTTTCATTGAAGGAACAAGAGAAACAGCAAAGAAAACCAAAATAAAATTTATTTATTTTTGCTGTGTATATTAATTTGTACGTAAACTATGGTTGTATTGCTGTCAGCGAACGAATTATAGAAAATTCGATTACGAATTATGATTGTACGATCCGCTCTTAATCGTTCCTGTTAATAACATGGAACTATTAAAAATTAATGTTAATATGACTTATACACTTTAATAATTCTTAACGTTTGTAATTTACACAAGCAGATTTTACACAATATTTGTATGAATATTCGCATCGACGTTCATAGTCAATTTGATAAGTATTTTTTTTTAAATGTTAAATAATCTTAGAAAATGGAGAAGTAAGACGGAGTGAGTTGCGAATATCTTTATGATTGTTCAATCGACATTAATGTGACTCATTGGTTCATGCGAATCAGATGATAGATTTAGCAACTTTGATTTCAACTGAGCCATATCGGTTATGATATTAAGCGAATCTTTAATTAAGAAAAGTTCTCTTACACCTCTGAGGATTAGGAAGAGAGTTTTTAATACGATAACAGAGGGTACGTTAAAAATTTGTTTTCTGGCAAGGGATTTTAATGTGTAGTATCAAAGTAGGATAAAGGAATCTGTTTGAGATTATTGAACTCACTGCTACTGATTGAACGCAATGCGCTGTTGGACACAAACAAAATTTACTAATGTGAAACCGATCTGAATGACTAGTGGTTGCCAGAATCTAGTAATCAATTGCATTAGAAACTGATGCGATATAGGACACCTTCGTTGCCCTGTATAGAAGCCACAATTTTTTTCAATACTTTGTGTTCCATTTATATCCATGAAATGTCATAGCAGTGAAGTTGGTAATTTTATGTATGAAATGTACTAGAAATGTAATAGAATTATAGAATCTATTACACTTCAGCTGTAGTTTCCAAACAGCATTTCCATATGATTATGACAAAGGCCAACACTTTGCTAAATGTATGAATATGTGCCTCTTGAAACCTGACATGAAATTTTTAACTCAATACTTCGTCATCACTCGGATGAAAGTAAGTCTGGAACTCTTATGTTTTATGTACCACATTTCCATATCTTCATTATCACTCGAACGAATACAGTTCTATACAATTAATTCTTGTTATCTTGTTACGTGTAATGCGCGTATGTCGCATTTGCCTGGACCAACGACCGTAAAGGTCAATTCTTGCGCAAAAAATGCATAATCCTGTTCAATTGCATTCTTCGTCCACCCGTTAAATGATATTTCCTCGATAAACCCATAAATATTTATGTATACAAAAAAGAGCGTTCGCACGCGACACAGCGTTCTGCATAGGCATTCATATTTCATACAATACTGATGGAACTGTATTTAATACTGAAATTCAACGAAGTGAAACAATAATGCAAGGAACAACGTAACGAGACATACTCATACCGTTTTGCTATAAAGCCATTCGTCCAAAGGAATCGAATGGTGGGTTGCGATAGTTGAATATAAATTGTATGGTAGATGATAGTTAAGGTTATTGTAATTACGCTATTTACATGGTTGAGAACGTATGGTCTCGTGTACTGTTTTACATAAACTTGATATACATTTTTAAACAGACCAGGACATTAGTTACGACGGTGAATACTTGGAAATGAGTAAATTACAAAAATGATAATAATTGACCAATAAATGAACATAATATAACATCGTGAAGGGGTTAAATCATCAACGTCCTATTTTTCCAGTCTATACATATACACGAGTCGACAATAACGACATTTACCATTTTTCAATTACATTCAAATTGTAAATAATCCAAAAGAATTTAAAAAAAACTTTATGGACACAATATGTGAGTACAAATAATAATCTTAAGGCAGCCTTTTGCCATGAAAACGAAAGAGAAAGTCTCTGTGAATATAAAAATAATAAATAATAAAATTATTGTCAAACCAGTTATAATTCACATAACTATAAATGATCGAATATGTTGCCTATTTATGTCTGCGGTAAATTGAATGTATGTAATCGGAACAAATGTAAGCTTTTGTAATATGATATATATGAAGCTGGTGTAAATAAATTGTTTAAAGAATTGATTGTGAAGCTTGTGTTGCGGACATTACAAACAAAATGTTTATGGCGCATTGAAATTGTAGGTGACAATGGAAATTAACTTTCATTAAGGATAATATAATTGAAGAAGTTGTAATGGTTTATGTTACGTTCAACTTGGACAAGAATAAAAAAAAATCATTTTAATCCCGTGTAATGCACCAACAATGAAACCGCTTACATTTTTCGCTTTTCTTTTGATTTCTTCGGCAGTGTTTATAGGAATTTAAAAACTTTCATGAAAAATGAGCAATCGTTAAATAAATTCTCATAAATTCATTATTTTTAGAAATGTGATGAAATCACGCCGGCTATTGAGATAAATGACGTCACGCTACTTTACGGATTGGATTTTTCGAGACCGCCAGGCAAAAAATTTATCGAAAGTATCCCAAATTTGTAAGAAGCATCCTAACAGTGTGACGCCATTTGTAAACAATCCCGTCGAGATATGTGTGAAACACAGTCTATCCTTACTAGCACTTTGCTTCAATCTTTCTTATCAATTCTATTATTTTACACGACAATTAATGACGTTCAAAGGATGATCCAAATGAATGCCTGACTTACTTTACAATGAGCTCATAATGTTCTTTCATACACAAAAGAAACAACAACCAATGCCCAATCACAACAATTGAATTGAGACTTTAATCCATTTGATCCTCATTAATGTTTACAACAATTTATCCAGTCAGTATATGCAATATGCTTCAAGTATAAAGACACTTTAGAGCATTAGATCTTTCACTAACTTAACAAATCCTACCCAAGTTTCGATGTGATGTATTTCTTTTTCACATACTCTGTATCGTTTTTATCTGCCGCTGATCCTTTTGCGTAATCGACGATATACTAAAAGTGATATAAAGCCGTATAATAGGGCAAATAAATAAACGAGATAAAAATAATGGATATATAGAAGAAACGAATTGGCCGAGCGAGATGCTTGTTTGTACATAAAAAAAGGATATATTTTATTGGAATGGCGGCTATATATCTCGCTACGGTATTCGGTATTGATATTGAAATTGAATCAACTTGTATTTTAAGTACATTATGAATTGTTGTCTGTTGTTCACTTCTTAACGAAAATATATGGCTAAGTGTTGGCAACGATTTTCGTTTATTAAATGAACTTTTGTCCACATCGTTTGTCATTAGTTCTGTGTGTGAGAGAACTTTTTTTTTTGTTCATATATATTGTGTCCTATTGTCATAGTCTGAGAGAAAGACTTAGCACAATACATTTGATGGATTTCAACCCTCCTACAAATATCGAATATTCAACGTATTTTATCCTACTTTAGTTACACTATCCCACTATCCCAGTCATGCTGTGAACAATCGATATAATTATGAAAACCCCTACTGTGGGGTAATAGTTTCAAAGGGACTAAATGTAAAAATTTACGAAATCTAATTAATGTTCTAGAACTACGAAAAAAAAATCAAAAACTTTATTAAAATGTTAAAATGTCGATTGAGTGACCTATCAAACACTTGATGAGACTCAACGTTCAATATTTGTTATTGTCATTTTACCAAATTTCATTCACCCACATTGCTTTACACTGTGATCAAGACTTAATTTTACACGTTATAATACTGGAAGAGAACCTACCAAGAAATGGATCAAACAATCATGCCATTGAATTCGTACCACTAGTAACATTTTTTTCTAAATCCAAAGTACTGCCCATTTACTTTTAGCATAAAATAAACCGAAATGTCCAAAAATACATTCGTAAAATCAGGGGACAAGCGGCATTTCGATACACATTTGAACGCGTGCGGCACACTGTGAGCAAGAGACGAAACAAACGAAAAATTGGGTACTGTGTTTGAAGAGAAATGTTGCACATAATTGTTTTAACTCAATGTTCGCGTGAAACATTTCCGGTTATGTTACTTTTAATGCATTTGTGTTTGGAATGTAATTGACTAATGAACAACATTTGCGTAAATTTACAAAGCTGGTCTTTTGTTCGGAACAGTTATCGCATTACCATTTTCAGAAATTTCGATTAAAATTTTGGTCTAATTTTGAAGTCTCCGGTAGGTTCACATTATTAGATCAGCAACACAGTGTGATTAGGTTGGGTTAGGGAAAATATGGTCACCGGTTTGATTTAATTAATTAAAATATGGTAATTAAATGCACACACAAAATATAATCGTAATTTAGTCAAGCTAACTGCTTTACAAGAATTTATTATTATGTAGGTTTGATAAGATAATCACATTCAATTGTGTTCACATAAACAATTTATTTTTTATTTTTTGCTTATAAACGTTTTGTAAACTCATTTCGAATCGATGCAATTCATTTCTTGCCTACATCTCTACACCGTGAGTAATGCATATTTATGCATGTTGCATTATTGAGATAGTACATATATACCATTTATACACACACCGCAAAATGTGTACATAATAATATCACAGACCTTGAGCCAAAGCTGTCTCTAAATTACCAATTTATAATGTAATAACAATAATTTTTTTCCATAAAATTTAATTTATTATCTTTGAAAATGGATAAAATGTGTACGGTCGCTGCAGCAAATCTGTGAAATATTTTTCCGTATCATTTTTTTCACTTTTATTTATATTTTTTTCCATTTTATTTTAAAATGCAATTACAAAAAAGTAAAATAAAATAGAAGTTGCAAAACACTCTGTTTTGTTTAAAAATACTAGTTTTGCTGTCTATTTTGTATTTGTTAAAATAATACTCACTCATATATATAAATCCACATTTTAAGAATGAGTTGTAGTATATACATTACATTACATTCAACCGAAAGTAATAAGAAGAATTGCAAGAAAATCGTACAATTTGAAAATATTGAGTGTGTTTTTCTTGTACAAATTTCCTACCATAGTTTTAAAGAGATTTTTGTTTTCAGTTACGATTCATTTTATTTATGGAGTTAAGTTCTAACACAAAACTGGAGGCACAATGGCCCCAACAAACGAAACAACGCTAAAATATATTCATCCATCCAAGCACACACATTATTATACAATAAAAAAAAGAATTTGTTTAAGTATAAACATGGCTATTTTAAAATTTAAATTGTTCTTTTAAAATATAATTAATTTTTCTATCATTTGGTTTTAACTTTAGATGCAGAATATTGATATGTTAATTATGTTTACAAACGAATATAAGCATTTTAGAATTGCAAAATTATTGTGCATTATACGGACTGCGAGAGGTAAAATGGTTTATATTTATACTTGAAATAAGTGTAACTTTTATGCGGGTACTGAATCAACGAATATTGTAAAACGTTTATGGCAAACGTAAAGGAAACGCTATTAACGCAGTGTTAGAGCTAAAAATAGCTGAACAGTTTGCGTGTCTGTTGGTAAGATACTTCTAATTATTGCTAGGAGTTTTTAACGTTCATTTGTGACAATAGCGGTTGTTTAAGAAGGGATGTACAGTGTACATGAATGTAACATTATTTCAATACATGAAAAAGACACAGTGCTGGTTTGATGGCACGTATTCAGCACATTGCTTAATTATAAAACAAAATGACGGTTCAGAAGCTAATGTTTATTTTGACAGCTACATCGTTTTCTCTTACAATTGTAACCATCAAACCAAAAAATTATACAAAGTCCATATTTTGTGGTAACAACATCTCTCAGTACTCATCTCTTATCAACAGAAATACCAAAAATAAGCGATTATGACAAATGAACACAACTAAATACTTCAAACAAAAGAAGTACTAGATTTCTAAAACTTTAAAGATATAACTTTAAAAGTTGCTGGTTCTTATAAGGCATATGCAATAAAAATGGTCCGGTCAAGTAAGGGGAAAATTTGTAAAAAAAAACACTTCATTGTCCCTGAACGAGCATCGTTCGAATAACCAATAACCATGGATCGAAAAAGCACTTCGAGCATTATAAGGGGTAAATTCGTTCATTGTCCTACTGGCATCGCCATGAGCCTGGGTGTAAATATCAAAGGTTTGGCTCCTTTTAGATCGAAGTTGTATAGTTTAGTACAGTCCAGTTACTCTGTAGCATAAAAAAGAAGCAGTGCTGCATTCGAATGCGCTTTTGAATTTGAAAGAAATCATCATCCGAAACGAGAGCAACGGGAAATATTTGTCTCATAAACGCTTAGAACAGAATAAGTGTCGATCACTAGGCTGTATTCGATCCAAAACGTTTTCCCCTGCCGACAAACGACACACCTAAACAAAGGAAATGCGAATTTGAATCGTGTACCGTACGGGCCCAAACTCACAAACAGAATTTCCTACAAGTTTATGTAAAAATTTGGTAAACGTGCATGCATCTTCATCTCTTTGTATATTGTTATCCATTTGTCTTCGTTTATAAAATATTCAACAATTCTACGATTCAAGTGTTTAAGGTTGAACATGAACACCGAAACTAAATTTGAATCTTATTAATTATTCATAGCCAAACTTCTGCACTGTTTTGTATTTATTGAATTATAATATTGAATGAACTGAATGATGAATGAATTCTCGTTATAGCACGACAATACTACAAAAAAAAGTCGAAACGATTAGCGAAAAAAATAATTAATTAATTAATTAAAGCAGGCAAAGAAACACAATCGTGTTTAGATTACAATCATATCTTGATGTGAAAAATGCTTCAACGACGAATTAAATTGCAAATGATCCGGTTGGTTAAACTAAAAAGTATGAACTTGCATGGAAAACTTGTCTCTGGTGTATGCCTCATAACAATTGTATTATATAGAGAGCATTATTATACACACCATCATCCCCATTATAAATTGAATACTGTGTCACTTTCATATACGACTCTATATAAATATGCATTCATTTACATTATATACCATAGCAAAAAACAATATTTCTTGAAAGTATAGTCCTCTGTCTTTATTTTCCACCCCTAAGTGTTGTCGCACATACTGTATATATATAGTGAGATACATAGATGCATATCAGGGACAAAATTGTGTATTTTTCCAGATATAAATCTTAATAACTCTCGGGTTACAAAGAAGGGAGCAGTTTAAATATTATATACACATGTATTATGAAACATTTAATACTCCAGCGAAAAAAGAAGGAAAAAAAATGTTTTTATTTGCTAATGGTTTATGATGGTATACGACGTACCTCTTAGGTGCACGAGTGCTATCATAATTATTTTTTTCTTTTTAATATTTTTTAAAGAAATTAGAAACTTTAATTCACTTCTTAAACGAGATGAACAACGGATGTACTCCTTTTTTTCGGTTTGGGGAGGTCAAACTGAAATATTGATAATCATCTCTGACTCGAATTTAATTTTCATGTAACAAAACGGGTGAAAACATTTCGCAACACTGTTCTTGTTTGTTACAAAATGATATTGATGTAGAGACAAGACAATTTGCTAAGTAATTGTATCATAAATATTGTGAAACAAACGAGAGTTCCATCATAAGTAAGATTGCCATGTATACCGTACAACTTTTCAATATATAACCGAGATAGATGCTGATGTGCTCTCTTCTAAAATATTCACCGTTCTGCTTAAAATAGTTTCTCGAAAATGAACCTATGTAATATATGTTGTTGAAGTGAAATATTTTTATGTTCTATAAAATCGAGCAATCACAAAACTTTTTGGTACTATGTACTGAGGCGATGATGATGTTTTCCACATCAAATATTGGTGTAAATAATTTCTGCTCAAATTTTATACATCATTTTGCCAAAAAATTCTCTCCTCAATAATTTTATTTTATTGAAATTTATATTTTATTATAACGAATGTGTCTATTTTGATTTCTTGCGGTTTTTAGGTATCTTCGTGTCGTTTGTATATTTTTTTCCTTTCCGAAGCCATTCACAACGAACCAAGGTTATTTACCGATAAACAGCGGCAGATGTTATTTGACAATATTATTGATTCATTTTTAAAAAGTTTATTCTAAAATCATTTACCTGCGTTAGGTCTGTCTACACAGGCACCACCGTTACAATAAAAAAGAGAATCAGGTTATGACAAGTATACCAGTAACCTGCGACTCTATGGTATTATATTTATAGACGGTGTTAGAGAGACAACCAACACTGGGATCACTACAGATAAATGTGTTGGACCATTTTACATTGACGATGACGCAATTAAATTTTCACCTAATTATGAAAATGTAACAACGAGATTGATTGTATAGAGTAATTTTACAATAATCATTTAAAACACGCGGCAGTAGTTTCATCTGATCAAACAAATAATTGCCTCCAATTTCATTAGGTTACACTGCGAGTGGTTTTCATTTATGTTAAATTAAAATATGTTTACGAAATGTATGGAGACTTGTTTCGAGGATATCATCACTAACAGCCAAAGTCTTTTTTGAAAATTGTTTAACAATTACACTTTTCATAACATGTGGCTAAAATTCATTGGAAGTTTTTTGAAAATTTTCTTCTGCCCAAATTAAATCAAATAATTTCGCCAATAGTAATTCAAAACCAATTGAAACATCATCAGTATGAAAAGCTTAAACCACAAACTAGCTGAGCACTATCCATTGAATCTAAACATTGTAAAACCAAATGTAACAATTGCATAAATAAATAAATAATAAATGGAATTTTTGCGAAATAGATGTGCCTGCAAAGCTGAGGTTGACAACATATCGTATGCGCAAAATTCGAATCTGGGCACTCCGACCAAGATTTTACTACCAGTTCCATGCGAAAGATGACCATAACATAGTAATTTACCCTCTGCGAAAATGATCCATCAGATGTGGAGTATATTTAACTTAGTGATACTCGTAAATTCACTCGTGTGTTTTTAAGCAAATTGCTCACCTTTGGCTCGGATATGCAGACCCTGCACTTGTCGAAAAGACAGTCACCGAGGTTTGTAGCTCAAAAACACACTTGTGAGTTTGCTTTTATCACAAAATTGTTACTTCATGTAATGAATTACTTTCGCAGCATCCACTGTAACCTATTATTATGTAAAGGAGTGGGGTCTTTATTAACATCACTTTTACGCACTAATGTACATAAACGGGCTTTTACAAGGATTATGCAACCGATGAAGAGGCATTTGATTAATCAAAGTCATTAAACAAAAAGGTGACGTACGATCGCTTGTCATACTCGTGTTTCACACAAATGAATATCGTGAATTGAGAAATAATTAGGAAATCACGTCTGGGACACTTGTTTTTTACACGAAAATCTAACTAGACGAAAATGTACCAAGTTTCGCAGAAGCTATAATGTTCGCGAAGTGACCTATTTCTTAGCGACGGAAATAGGATCGGAAAGAATATCTATTTCATTTCATCTTTTCGTATTAACTTGGAACTGGTAATCTGTAAATGATTTCTAATGTTTCCAATTCAGTTTCTTAATTCCTAATTCGAGTACTACGATATCGTTAGCGACTCTTTCATGTTAATTCCCTCCATTAGCCGTAACAGCTTCAGTGAAATAATTTAATGTTTCAGTGAGAAAATGGGTTGGATAGGAGTGTAATGCTCCACACAATTGTATGTTCATTAAAATTTCCTACAGTAAGTAGCAATCACAGTTTTACCAAATGATAGATGGCAGCATCATAATAACACACTGAATACACATAAAAATTGGAACGTATGTAGTATGTAGCCATCGTACAATTGTACATATCTAGATATATTTCATCACAGTGTATAATTACTAAGTTAAGCCCAGCCAACAAAACAAAATGTTTACTTCTGAGGTTGTATATCATACACAATTAATTATATTAAAGTTTTAATATATTTTATATGTGAGCAATGTTATACACAAATCAATAAATGTGCCTTGTGGTAAATAATTTATGCATACGAAATTAGTTTATTATTGAACTATTATTTGAAATTTTAAATGTTTAATGGGGAACTTGTTTGATTGAGGATAAAAGGTAATGGTAAAATGAGTTAACCAATTAAATATCTGAACTGTGTGTGTTACAAAATTTGGTTAATGTTAGGCATTTACGTTGATATTATATGTAGAAGCAATAAATAGACTAGAAACTTGAGAGTCACGTACTCGGATAGTTTTAATTGGCTAATAGTTTAACCATCAACAATAAACTAGCTATTTTATTGATGTTACTGAAGCCAAAATGGGGGATGATTACAATGCCTTTAATTCAAATTTATTTATAAAAATTGTTTCCGTTAGGCACATAATGGGTGGGTGAACATCGCCTGGTTCATATGATATTACATTTTACGCCAAAGACACAACGCGATAATCAACATTCAATTTCATCTAACCGAAACCCATTTTAGCCAATCATACGATAACACTTGTATAATGTATAATACACGCTTCCCCAACGATCAGATATATAAATTACATTAAATTTCACTTTATTTTATTTTCTACGCTTTCCACCTTCAGCCAAACTCGGCATAATACGCAATCTTGTAAAAATTCGTTATATACATAGAACATTAAATTGTATGCTACACTACACATTCCCGCAAGAATAGGGGAAAAATTCTATTTTATGACCTATATAATATGATGAAAGTATATTAGAGAAATTGCCATATTGTTTCTTATTAAGGTTAAAGTTGTTTTTATGCGTACATGGTAATGTGAATTGTATAGTGATGTAATGTAAAAAAAAAATCTTTCTTTTCGAGATGGGGTTAGGGTGGTGTGCTCGGTTTCAATGGAAGAAGGGAATGAAAATCGATGATTTATGTCTACGGTATATTGTGTTTGTATCCAGCTAGCTTTAAAAAGTTACATTTTTTGCAGATACCGTTTTGGGATGCTCCGTGTTTTGGCAGAGACAGAGGTCGTCTGTTTTTGTAGATTTTTTGTCAATATTTTTGATTGTACTTTCAAAATAAATTGCTATATACAGAACGTCCAGTCACTTTATCATGGCACAGCCAGAATGGCTGCAATATTTACCTTGCAAACGTAAACGTAAACACCAAACTAAAATTAGTCTAGTCAACGTCTATGTTACAAAGAACTGCTTCGAGTACTATTTGTGACACTTCAAGATCATTTTTAGTTAGGTAGAGTCAACCGATCTCGCATTACTTTTCTATCACAATCCCTTTTTCATAATACCTTCTAGAAAGCAGTTTACCGAGCTACAAACAATATATTGGAGTTATGTATCCGACAGGAAAAATCCGATGGTCGGGAAAAAAAATTCTTTCGAAATTTCCCCTAGTTAACTCCAATATATCAGACTGAGGGAAATGCAAAAAAGTGAATATCAAGCGAAATTATAGAGTGACCCGGCTAGGTTTGGCTTCTCAATAAATGTTTTTCAAGACAACTTGTAAGTTTAATGTGTTTCAGACAAATCTTCCGGGAAAATTTCAACAAAATTTAAACTCAACCTGGGATCACTTTTCTACACAGGAAAAATGCTTTTGGTTCAAATCCCAATATTAGACTTCATAGATGAATCAAATCTCAGTCCATCGTCATCTGCGTACACATAATCAATGTACGAAGCATTTAAGTGGGAAGCAAATAAGTGGAAAATTATTACCAAACCACTCAAATGTGAATTTCTTCATAATTGATCTGTCGATGCATGATAGCAAGTTATCTCATAAATTTTCGGAAGCGTGAACTGTAGACACAGCTTTCCACAAACCCTCTGTATTCTTGCTCACACGGAAAGATTTTTAATTCAACACAGACTCCGCCAATAAAAGTCAAAATTTATGGCACCCAAACACATAATAGCTTATAAATATTTAGACAACGTATCGAACACTTCTCGCATGTTGAAAACAAACAATCTGTCTCGCAATTTTTCACCTTTTGCAAGAGTCATCAGCATTTCGTTCAACCGGCAGTATTTATGATAATGAGTTCTGTGTTAGTGTAACAAATAATTAACATTTGAGCCAGACAGATTTCTAGCAGATTTTTCATTGACTGGCATATGTACAATATGGAAAGTCGCGAATATGTTTCAAATTTCAATGAAATTTTCTGCACATATCGACAGATCAATATTTACAAACTGCTTTAAGTGGGGAAGAGATCTCGAGAGAAGATGGGTAGATTAGAAGTTTTTGGAGAGGTGTGATTCAAAATCCAACAACTCCAGCTGAGTTTAGGTTAGTAAAGTGCGAGGATAAGTTATAATTACATTGGAGAAACTTATGCACTTAATGGAGTATTATCTCACGCTTTAAAGCCTCGACATGTAATCTGTTAAAATAGCCGATTCCATTTCTAGAACCACCAAAAGGGTGGAAAGTATCAGTACCAGTGGAAATGATAACTATTTAACATAAACACTAATGACACGTATGTACGATTAAAATCAAAATTGTCTGATTCTTTTTCTCATACGAATGCACAATTTATCAAGCACAAGAAAATAATAATCATGATATAGATACGACCTGCGCGTATTACACATAATAAAAGTCTGTTACACCTGGGCTGTTCAATAAAAAAAATATAGAAAAAAAGTATCATAACCGCTGATAACAAATTTAAATTCGTTATTTTTACGTTTAAAGTTGGAATATAATCAAACAAACAAAAAAATACATTCGCAGAATATGAATAAACATCGAAAAACCCTCGGTGTTTACATTTCAAGCGATGGTTATCACAAGTCTGATAATGACTAACAACAATTAATTCAAATGTAAATTCGAAGAAATTATTCTTATTGATGGTGACGAAATCGATTTGCGTAAGTGGTCGGTCAAATATTGTGGTTAAACTTCTTGACCTAACTTAATGTTTTTCACTCTCGAAAGTGCAAAAAAGGCTACAAGTTCTTGAAAACCTACGATACACTACTAGTGCTAGCAGTAGATAGTTCTAGATATGAAAATAGATACTGTCTAGGATGTACACAGAGCCTAGTGTTGCCATAGAAAAACCTAGAAATAAAACATGTGCCAACAACCCACTATTGATTTGATTTGTATTTAGTTCTGTGTCCCTATAACCAAATAAGGTTCTAAAAACTCGCAAAAATTAGACCCGCTGTCTAACAATTCTTTCTTGCATAAAAACCGCAACACAAGTGTTGACGGTTTAAGAACATTGGGCCACCTACGAAAATCCATTTTGTTGCAATCAACAAAAAAAAACTTTGGTCAAATTCTAAGTATTTCATTCATTGCTAACAGTTATCTGACGTATGACTACTATCACTGGAAACGTACATATGGAGAGTTAGTTTTTTTAATTTATAGCCGTAAACAATTTGAAAATGGCATTTTAGCATGGTTATTGAACTCGGCTTCGCCTCGGTATACAACAAACTTTACACGAAATTTTTCTATATCGATTCAATAATGAAATTAATAAATTAATAATTAATAAAACGTAAGCGAATTTTGTTATCAGTGGTTGTGCTCCAATTTTTTTTCTGTATTCCTTATACTGAACAGCCCAGGTGTAACTCAAGACTTATTTGTAATACGCGCAGGTCATATCTATCTTGATTGTTGTTTGCTAGTTTCATAATTGTGCATTGAAAATACGATATCGTAATACGATCAGAAAGAGAATCTAATCACAGAATATTGATTACCGTGTCAAATGTCTTATGTTCGTTTATATAAAAAAAGATATGTTTAAAGTGATGAAGTACAAGATTTTGTCGAAAACACTTCGCCATACTTCAAACAAAGGAAGGACCACAGTTTTAAAGACACACTTTGAATCAATAAGGGTGTTGTATTTTCACGAAATTTTTTTAAGGATAATTCTGTACTCACCATTCCATTTTCCATTCCACTGTAAGGTGATTGATATCCAGCTTTGTCTGGAACTGAAAAATAAGAGAGAGAAAAAATATTGTTTGTTATAAAAGGTCCATTAATAACACTTCAAAACTTATGCTAAAACAAACAATAGAAAATATTATTTAATTCAACGATAACATTGTTCCAATTGTTTTCTTTTGTGCGAACACAAACGTAACCAAGCACTGGTACGGAGCTCTTTGTTAGCCGTACAAAATTCAAATATAAAATATTTTTAAGGCAATTTAGAAACAGAGAAACGTGAAAATTTGTACAATTCCATTTTCGGCATCGGTCTTTTTCTGGTTAATTTATCTCAACAAATTCGAATAAACCGACTAAAGTTTCTGTGAAATTTGTTTTTGGCCACATAACACAATAAAATAGCCATTTTATCAGCAATAAACAATTTATTCAACAATTAAACAATTAAAAGTCCCATTAATTTTCTCGTGTACTTTCTTTTAATAGCAGTTGATATTATTTGTGCGTGCATTGCCTATTTTAAATACCTATTTGAATAGATAAATTTTGTTATTATTCGCATTAGAGACCGCGCTGATGGAAGTAATATGCAATTTATCAATGCTAAGGCAGACTCGCGCGACTCCAACAGGTCTGAAATACACTTCCAACAATTGGAAACAAACGTTACAACGCTCAAGTAATGTTCACACAATGAACGAGAATTCCGTCTAGTTCTTACGACGTTCACGTTTCGTTTTTATTTCATGAATGTGACATAAAATTATGTTCCTCACACACCACACGATCCACAGCAAAACAATAAGAACAGTGAGAGTGAAGAATACGCAACCTAAACAACAGATATTTAAGGAACGTTGTCATTCAAACCGCATTCGACAATCACAGTCGAAAGACAAGTCAAGTCACGTAGTCGTAGCTTACAATTCTGTTTACAGACATTATCGTACTTGTTTTACATAAGATGCCCTATATGCGGTCACATTGACTGTCTGTGCCATGGTTAATTAAATTTTGATTGATTCGGTGAGCGGAAGAAATAGAAATATGAAAATCAATTGAATTGTTTATAAAGTCGGTAATGATTTGCAAGAGGTGCTTATTGAAAATAGTTAAGGAAGAATTTCGATCGATGACAACAAGTATGACGTCTCAATAATACGATATCGAATCTTTATAATCTTTAAAGATATACGATATAATCGATCAGGCTTTGGAAACTTTAAAAATGCATCTTGCCATTGCATTCTTCGAAAAGCGAGTCATGCACAGTGGCAATTCATTTGATTGTTTGTTATGGCTGCATCAAAATCGAATGAATTAATAAGATATTTGAACCGGACGAAAACGATTTTTCAATTCGTGTAATTCTATTGCCAATTAGACTGCAGTGGGCGTCAGTGAAATTTAGACATGAATTTGCTTCAGCTGGCCTTCTCATACAAACAAAAGTGCTTGTACTTATGGTGAGCTAGCTAATACTTTTCCATTTTCCATGCTTCAGGTTAGAAGGGTCTAGGATCTAGAATCTACACTGTGCATACAGTCTGCGCACCTTCGGACACATCAATTCCTCAGAATATCTTTTCTCAATTAATGTTTGAGAAATTAACCTTTGAGAAATAGCAAACGTACCGACACATTACGATTAAATCCGTTTCTTCATTTGTGAAAAGAATCCCAGTGTTTGATGTAAAATCTATCACGTCAATTGTTTTAGAACTTGTTATATAACAGAACACAAGTCAGATCTCATCGCTGGAAAACGTAAGTTTCGTCAACCATTTTCAAAAGCTTTACAACTTCATCGAATGACAAACTACTCGTTCACATCGCGGTTACGTACGAGTATTTTCCATGATAGAATTCGATTGGATATACGCTGTAGGTTCGTTGATTTGATGTGATAGTGAAATACAAAATGCTTCTAATAAATATCCAAAGATGTAGATAGATTTAATGTGTAAATGTCTAATATGACTATGTCTTATACGTAATAATATATAGAACTGCTAAAATTACATAAATAAACCAGTATGTTTATGTGTACAATAACATTGTGTATTGTAACGATATTGGCACGTCTTTGCTGTTGTTGTTGCATATTATTACAAAACATCGATATTTATGGTTTTGGCTTGTTAAAGACTGGCTATATTCACTGTGGATGGTTATCTTAATTTTTGCTGCGAATAATTATTGTTGTGAGGGAATGTTGTTATAAAACAGATTTTCAGAATAATGTCAAAGACATCGTTTTCTTGTAGATTTTCTGTAATTATAAAATTGCATAATTTTAAGTACCGTCTTTTTTCACTTATATTTCTGCATATAAAACGATATTTGGATTCGAAAGCACAGGCGAGATGGTGGCTGTATTTGTTGGTCAAGGAAAGATTATAATGAAATTTACAAAATAATTGGGGTCTTGAGTTCGAAACTATCTATTTGCTGCACAGATTTTCGTTGAAAGAGATTGAGATAAACTATTGAGATAGTCTTCGCTGGGGACTGTATACATAAGTCTTGGCAGCCACGGAAGAAATTGGGAATCGTCAAATTAAGTACTTGGAATGAAGAATGATCATAGTAAGTCAAAAGACGGGGTGGCAATTGTATGTTCCAAAGTCGCAGAATAAACGATATCTAACGAAAACAACACATTATTCAAAAAAATAAGTAGCGAAATGTTTATCGATCTTCATGGGTATACGAGGAATGGAATGTAAATATGACATCGCACTTAGCCAGACCTATAACAATCTAATCTATAATCTGAAACATGATATGATCATGTTTCCTTGTTATCCCGCATGTATATAGTAGCTGAGACGGTAAATCATGTTTTTACTGATAGGCAAATTTTGTTTTGTTTTTTTAATCGTTGATCAAAATTCATCAGACAACCGCATCCAATAATTTGCAAAGCTGTTCGATGAGGGTGGTCCGATGTGTAACATAAGACATTAAGCATGCAGCCGATTAATTCTAAACCAGTTAATTCGATGCGGCCGAAAGAAAAAAGTATCTATACCAGAACAGCAGTAAGGAACGCATGTAGTTAAAAAAAGTATAAGTTTTGGAATGATGAAAATAAGAGAAAAAAAAAATGGAATGTGTAGGTAAATTGTAAAAACGAACACCTTTTGGGTTACCATAAGGTGAAACAATATTAGGTTACATCGATTTGATGGTCGAAACTGAAATAATTATGTTGGAAAAAGTTGCAATAATTTTTTTTGTTGTTGTATGCTGTGTCCGAGTCGATGCCCTTGTTCGAAAGAGATCAACGATCTTTTGCTTTTTGCATATACTATACGCACACTTTTTTTGGCAGCAATATTTTCTTTGTTGAACAGACGTACACGATGTCTGGATCCGACAAAAAATATCGTGATAGCATAAAAGTACGACTGCCCATTTAACTTCGATAAAGAGCATTATGTCTATATTCGTGTGGCAAGAGTACACATTTACACACTCAGTATATATACAATGAATTAAGGCTTTTCCCTGATTTATTGCCAACCCCTCAATTTGACATAAACCATAACCTTGCCGCAATTTCTGTTATAGCTTTGGAAAACTCAACGTGAAACATGCCACCTGTGTAAAAATATTTGACACCAGTTGAATTTTTGAATATAACGAAAATGTGTGTTTTTTTACTCGTTTTTGTGTAACGAAGTATATAGAAATTCAAACACACATGTGCCCGAAAAAACACGTGGAAACATATTTATAGATAGTTTACTCAGAAAAGTCGAAGAAATATGCTCGAAGCAATGTGTTTATTGATTCACTCATAACACCAAATATTGGATTTTTAAAGTTATTTCTTTGTGTAAATTGATTTAAATGGTGGACAGAAGAAGAA
Organism: Bradysia coprophila; assembly: GCF_014529535.1. Lineage (NCBI taxonomy): Eukaryota > Metazoa > Arthropoda > Insecta > Diptera > Sciaridae > Bradysia > Bradysia coprophila. The sequence goes on from NW_023503584.1 coordinate 4,971,302, forward strand.
AAAAAAAATGAACGGAAAAAGTGTAACAGCTGAAACGTTTTGTTTACATTCGGGTTTTTTTTTTCATTGGTTTTTATTAACCACCTTGGCACCTTCCACCAATTAAATTCGAATGGTGAAAAAAAATTGTGATTTTTTTTTGTCGAAGAGGGACTATAACATCTGGAAAGGACACATAAGTTCTTGATGCATATGTGTTCTAATTGAAAAATTATCTGTTTAAGTTTCATTTGACCTTGAACAGGTGAAGCTCTATCCTATTTTTTATTATTGGTTTTGCATCGTTACGCACACGCTCAATTAACAATAGAATTTTTTGTCTTTGCATAACACACGCAGAAGAAATCACTTCCAAGATTTTCAGATTTATTCAAGCTTAGGACGAAATCAGGTGAAAATTTACTTCAGAAATTTAGAGCTGTGAGAAAAGGGTTGCAGAGAGACTTTGAATTTTTCGGAAACCAGGCTATATACCATCAAAATGAAATGCAAAATGAATGTACGAAAAATACAACTTCCAATAAACTGATCCAAATCAACACTTCTGTTTCTTTCATACGTGTACCATGCTCACATACTTTACGCTAAGCGCTAAGATATCGAACCAAATACTTAAATTAACAAATCATTCGATCATTCGACTAGTAAATAATTCTTTTTTATGCTTCAAAGACGAAAATGAGGTCAATTTTGGATTTTTTTTTGTCGAGTTTTCATCCCCTTGCAAGAATAATTGAACAGGCACTTTCGTTTGTATTCCTCACTTCGTTCGGTTTACAACTCGCGAAATTGCAGAAAATCAATCGTAAATTAAATATTTCTTCTTTCACTTGTCTAAGGTACAAAGGATCCAGAGTAGGACTTCACTGTGACGATCAGATGCAGAATAGCTTTTCCTACCCAACAAGAAAAATTCCAATTTTTCTTTGTCAGTTTTCTGATCCGAGAATTAAAAAAAAAATATTTTGACAATTTAGTCCCTGAATGTGCAAATAAACCAGTAATGAAATTGTAAGTAAATTGTAGTTAACATTCAACACTTCAATTTATCATACCGCTTCGAATCAGAACCGAGTAGATGTTAGCAATTAAACAGCATCATCATCATGCCTTTCCACAATTTTTATTTTAAAAATTACGTTCAGTGAACTGGCACCCTAATGATTCTGTGTTGAAAGAAAGATCCAACTAAAAAATTTCCTCATAATATTACGAGCTGTTGGGAATGATTATCGAAATTATCATTAATAACAATGTGTTGATTTGGTATTGGATACATGTATGACATTGCTTAAAAATGGAATTTGGTCGAATATCTACCGAACCAATTCGAATCAGAATCAATTTTTCACGATTCATTGTTTAGAGGTAACAACAGATGGTTTAAAAAAAAAAAACAGAACTGTAACCTCAAGTCTGACGAACGCTAATTTCTATTCGTGATGTGTTACCTTACCGGCTAGTTTGTATAGGGTGTAACGGGCCTATTAAATACGATATGATTCTAGCATTTCAGTTCAATTAAAAGACTGGATACCAAAAGAAAATTAACTTTCTTTCCGTTGCTATATTCAAATTAATAATTTATTAAGCAGAAGAATGAAAAAAAAAAAAACTTTTCGACTTTTTTTTGTCTTGAGAAAGGTTTCCACACATTCAACGTTAATGTGTCGTCTCGTATGCTCATTATGTCTTAAATTTTTCATAAGCACACACATTAATTTTATTTTTCGAAATCAAAAACATGAAGAAAAGAAGAGAAAAAAAAACGAAACGAGCACCACCAACAACAACAACACCGAGGATATCCCGACGTACGTCGCTTCTTGTTGATCCGATCGAAACGAAAAGCAGCTGTTCATATGTAATAATGATTTTATGGCCTTAAGCCCTTACACCGCTGGAGATGGTGTGTGAGTGAGTGAATGGATTGTAAAATGCACCAGTATTATGGTTGTGAATGTTTTTTTTTTTCGTTCTCTATATATTCTCTTGTGTTATATTCATTTTAGTGAATATATGGAGATGTTAAATTTTCATGCTTTTACAAGTAGGTATCACTGATGAATTTATGAATTTAAACCAAATATATAAAAGAACATTTGCATTGCAAATTGTTAGAATATTTTAAATTTTATTGCAAACTGTTAAGTATTTTATACTGAAACCAAGGGTAAGGGTATGTATGTCAGGCAAACATCTTAAAACAGTGTATTTACCGCGCACACGGCCGCACTTAATGCTTTATTTTGTTAATTTAATTGGCTTTAACATTTTCAACCACACACATTTCAACCAACTTTATTAGTGAAGTGTTATGAGAATTAAAATCATTTTAATTTGTAAAAATATCCTTGAGATGTGATCAGTGCTCAACGCTATATAAACCACTGCAATACAAAACGCAGAATACAACGAAACAGGGACAAAATGACAACAAATCTATGCTGAAATTGGGTACATGAATGCAAGCAAGAGCCTTACAAACGATAAAACTGTTAAATGTTAAACGTTAAATTATGTAGGACAAGAAAATTCACCCCAATTCGACCTAATGGATCGACAGTTTTACATTTCTGGTGAAATTTAACCCCGATTTTACACGAAACCAGCACAGCAGATTTTGATGCATCTTTTTACATAAATAGCAAACAAAGAATTAATCATTCCCTGGTTTTAACGGACAGAAGATTAACATGTAAATTAGACACTTTGATTTAATTGAACTTGGAAGTGGTGAACGTTTCCAGTTGAACGTTGCTTTTGGTTCATCAAATTGTTTTTGTCCTTCTAGAAGCTGGTATTGAATGGTCTCAACGAAGACTAATCTAAATATAGCAACAGATATCCCATCCTACTCTCAATTTACATGTTTACAGTCTAGGCTATTTGATGTTTAACATCCGGATTCTCATCGGTTTTTGGTAACTTGTTCATAAAAACTCAATGAAAGAAATGCTAAAGAAAAGACCTAAAAGCACCACACACAAAAAAAAGATACAGCAACCAGCCAGCAACGATAAAGCCACAATAAATGAGTATAATATAAAAAGAACTATGACGGAGCGGTCAATCGTCTTCCATCGAAACTCAAACCAAAAAATGCACCTGGCGCTAAGGCATTTAACAAACATTCGGAGGAGATCAAATTGATGTGTGTTGCACTTACACAAAATATAATACACGAAAAAACCGAGCTGCTTGCGTTTGTGTGTGTGTGAAAAGGAAAGCATCACACAGTTCCTCAATGTTTTTATGTTTTTTTTTTCTGTTTCATTTTAAGTTTCAGTTGGAACAATTTTGAAATTTGTTATGTTGTTGTTGTTGCATGTATGCACATTTCAGGTGGACTCTTTGTGTATTGGATGGAAATATAAATTTTATTAAAGAACGGCAAAAACCAGCATAAAAGCAGAGGTATAATAATAATAAAAAAAAGAAACTGGAAACAGGGCACACGACGTATGCCCCAAATTAAAAAGCAGACCCAAGTCAATGATCTAAAGGTTCTTTCTTTCGTTGGTTCTATCAAATCTTAATGCTAAACGATTATACTTTTTCGTCGGATTTTTTTAATCTCTTTCTCTCGATATTCTTTGTTTTGAATTTTTCTTATTTTTGCTTAGGTTCACGTCAGATGAATAACATAAGATTTATTCAAATTTAAGCAGAATATTATCGAAATATTGACAGATAATTGACAATAATTTATAATTTTGGCATATTTTCCGTTGAATTGGTTGAGAATGATGAAAAGTCCGACTAATAGGGATATATGTATGTGATAAGTTAATTCAGACGTAAGGACGATGTGAAAACGTTTCATAAACAGATGCAAATCATATTCATGAAGGTATTTCATCTTCAAAATTATTCGAATCTTTTTTTTGATAATGGTAGAATGGCATTCGCCATTTTTTTTGGCAATAATTTCGATGAAAAAAGAAAGCTGAAAAAACAACGAGAAAAAACATTGTCAAAGAAACCATCAATGAATGAATCATGCGATCTCTCTCATGAAGGCAGATTCATTTTCTAAGAAATTATTATTTTTTATTTGCGTAGGTTCAGCTGGTCTTAAGGACCGAATAATATAGGTCACGTCGTTTTATAGGTATTGAAAGTTGCGTACGAAAATAGTGTAAGCACCCTGATTTGATTTAGCAAACCTAGAAATCATTCAGTCCTTTCAGTGAAGAACGAAACGGATCACAGTCGATCAAAAGAACACTCAACCAATAAACTCCTAATTTTTCAAATAAAACCGAAGAATGAAGTCTTTTAATCGTGTTGCTCTTAGAATATATTTACGAGTTCTTTTTGAGTGTTTGAGTATTTAAACTCATTGATTCCAGTCAACGACTAACGTGTTGTAATCTACTCCGCTTCATACCATTTCTAAGTGATTCTCTTCATCCCATGCGTCTTATGTTTTCCTTTACGTTATATGGAGAGATAAATACAGAAAGGACCATGTAGCGGAACATAATAAAAATGAAATCTGCAGCTTTCGTAAAGATAAACCTATTTTGATTTTCGATTGATAATCACAAATATGATATGCTTAAATAGTGTATATGTTACAGCGAGACTAAAGTTAAGTTCAAAATTTTTTCCGATTTGGAAGTTGTTGATGTTAGTAATTGATTCCAAAAGAATTTCGTTGAACAAATGAAAGTCTAGATTTTTTTCTAAATTTTTGTTAGGCACGCGTTACTAACTACAAACTACTTCAATAGGAAAATGAAAAATCTAGATTTTCACATGTTAAACAAATTTTGTGTAGAATCATTTACTAACCACAAAACACCCAAATCATTTCGAATTTTACTGCAGTCCACTTGTGTCAGTCCGTTTTAGATTATTTTTTGAGCCTTTCAGTTATCATATATGAATGAAAGGTCGTGGAACAAATTTTCTTTTTCGTAGATCGACTTTTTCGGTTTATTTTTGGCGAACGAAGCGACTTTTTCTAACAAAAAGGACCTGGACTACTGTAAAATAAATTCATTTTTATTATATCTCCCCATTCTGCGTGTTAGTCCTGGTTGATCTCCCATCCATTCCCATCGAAAAGAACGCCATTGTTAATGACCCTGACCAAGTAAACTTTGTTTATTGTGCAAAGAAGTCACCACCACAAAGGAGTGACTACAGTGGAAACATTAAGAAAAATAGAAAGGAAACAGGACGAAATTGTGTATCAAAATTAGAATGGGAGATTCTTTATGATAAATAATAATAGTTTTGTTTCAGCACGAATCCTCTCATGAATAAATAATTGACGAAAATCATTCATCGATTATTGCATCTGTTACGTTCACCGAATTTGTGTGAGAATCTTTACTAAAAATTCAATTTTTCCATATCTAGCTCTGTAATCAAACTTCCGATGTACATTGTTGGATCCCGAATATTGTTTACAAAAACAACACTGACGTTCTTTCCACAAATTACAATTAAGATAAGAATTAACGACGAACTCTTTTCGAAAATAAATAATAATAAGAAGAGAAAAAAGAACCCAAAAACTTTATAAAATAAGGGATTCATCGTGTTCTTGCATTATTACATTTTTTTAAACTATGCCAACGATATTTGTATGCATATACGTATACACATATTGGTGTTTATTGTATAGAAAATTGTTCCACGTATCCCATATGTTCAATTTTTAAGTTTCTTGTCTCTTTTGAATTAAAAATGGAAAAGATTTTAAGAGAAATGTTGTTGAGATTTTGTTTAACGTTGTTGTTGTTGGTATGGAACGATGTCGTAAATTGTGTGAAAACGAATCATGTCTGTGAATATGAGTATGTTTTTTAGGGGGCGAACCTTTTATTGTCCCTAAACATTTCTTTTATTAACCTTTTAGAAGCGGCAAATGTATCACAACGAAATCATGAAATCTTTTACTTCGTTTGGTGTCTCCTCGTATTTGATGGGGTGGCGGCACCAGTCTTCGGACAGGTGCCAGCAGTTGGACACTGTTCTTGCATTCATTAAAAAAGTTTAGCAATGAAATAATAGAACTACTGATACATGCCCGGAGAATGGTGCGTCAACCCTACAGAATCCTTTACTTCGTTTGTTTATTCATTTAGCTATAGCTAAATGTATACATAACTATATACAAGAGAGCACAGTCGTTTTACTGGATTCTTGTTTGCGATGCACACTTCGTTCACTTATGAATAATCTCAATGGATTGACAATAGGTATAGATTCATTAATTCTAATGGGAACTTCGTCAACTTCACTGTTCCCATCTTTTATCAATGTTGTCTTTTATATCAAACTTAAGTCCGTAAAGCGTCTCATGATTCTCAGAAAATTTATGTTTACAAGAGTGAAAAAGGACAGATAGACATTCATCCACTTAGAGGTTTAAGTGCAAGAACTAGAATACATCCCAATTTTATTTTCTAAACATAAAGACAGGGTTATTTACCGTATCAATTCGAATGCTACATCAGTTACAGACGGTCTCTGCAGAAAACAGTACCGTCGACGAAAATATATATTTTATCTTCTTATGAGCTCAAAAAAAGAAAGAAAAACTTAAACGAAACACATAAAACGATGTACTTTCTTCAAACAAGGACAGGTGAAAGAATCACACATCATTGTAAACAGATTATACAATCGCTGTTGTATGGTAGAAGTGCATGCAAATATACCTGACTGAATAAAGAGAAAGAAAAAAAACTTCCTGATATAAGCGATTATTATTAGAGGGTCAATCACCCGAGAGTCTTAAAACTTTCCGTGATAGTTGTAAGATTCGTTTAATCGACCTAGTTCAAAAAATAGCAACGAATGAAAATGGACCGGACCCCGATTTTTTATGTGATTTTCCTAGTTCGCAATTATATGAATGTTTACGTCTCAAATGAATATCTATAGTACCATAAATTCAATCCAACTGGATCGAATTCAGCAATTACTTTAAAATCATCGGTGAAAACAAATGAAAAAGAAATTACTTTTAAGTTCAGCGAAAAAAAGAACCAAAACCATCTCAACACCACGAGCATTACACAACGTGGTACAGCAAATAAAAAATGATTTCGATTCTGAAAAATGAAATTCGTGAGTAAAATGAACTAATTATAGTAAACAATTGCAAATATGCAATGTGCAGAGGTTAGGGTTATGTTTTAAAATCATCGGAAATCTGTCCAAATAAAAAATAAAAATTGTGAGAGACGGCTAAGAATGATATTATGGTTAAAGGAATGGATTATTGTTTCGCTGTAAAATGATTATTTACATTGTTATTTCTTCAAGGAAAACAGTAACATAAAGTGAAATGGGTTCGGAAGATGTTGAAACGTGGAAATGATTAACGTTGTATGAAGTGAAGAAATAACGTTGTTGATTGAAATGAATACATAGTGAGTTCGAAACGTCCGGCTTATCAGAAAAAGAAATTTCTGAAAGTGAAGATTCATATAAAGTAGTATTCCATTGTCCGCACAAATAATCGAAAATTGAGGTCCATTGAATGCTCCATTTCATAAATATTAAAATTATGTGTGCTAGGTCAGCCACAGGTGAACGAAAGTACAACATAACAAATCAACGGAGGCTTCAGGCGACTTTTAGTTACATAACTTTATGGAATCAACTAGTCATATGATTTCGGAAACGACGACAAGTGTCATCTTATACACCGGTATATACTGGTTTTAGTCATGCAGATACGATACATACTAAAAGTCTACGGGTCGAAAGGAATGCTAAACAATGTTGAAGTAATAAATTTTGTATCAAACTCTATGACTTATTATGTAACAAATGAAGTAACAGATTTGATGATTTTGATGCGACTTGGAAGTCGTTTCTGCAGGATTAAATATATATATTCAGAGCGTTGCTACGAACCAGGTAAGTTAGGGTTCTCTTTCAAATATTTTGAAAAAAAAAATTTCGGCAACGTCAAGAAATGACAAGGGAGATATTGAAGAAGATGTTCTAGGTATGGATAGGTCGAAGCTGATTATCCTATCACTGGGCTAAAATTACAGTAGGAGACATAGAACACATTAAAACTGTGACAAATATTAAATCAGTTTTGTTTCTTTAATGATCACCAACCTTTTCCTAAATTCTACAATTTAAAAAAATGCCGCGAAGCTGTTATGTTTTGAAGTGAAAGTCTGATATTTGAATGCATTCCAATTAATCCAATTACTCCCCTATTGAAAAACACACACAAGCATTATTACAATTGACATTGTTCTAGTCCCCTTTAACGGATAAATGGAATTTGCAAAATGTATACACCAAAGGATGACGAACGTTGTACGACGTAAAGTGTATTACAATTGTACTTGTTTAAGTACTCTACTGTAGCCCGTGTATTAGACGTAGACTGCATAAACAAGTTAAACAAGTGTACTTGTAGTACACTTTGCATACACCGTTTCTCCCTCTTCGGTATAAATTTTGTAAACTCAAAGAATTGACCATTAAAATGGTCACCGACCAAGTAGTATTTCTACAATAGTTTAAGAGAAGTGGAAAGTCCAGATTCTAACCTCGGCGAGAACAAAGGTACTACAAGCAAATGGAGTCGAATATAGTTCCGAAAAACGACCCCACGTGAATAGAAGGAAATTTCATTTACCTACACATTACACGTTTAACAGAAAATATGCAAATCGGAATTGCAAGGTTGAAGGTACAAACTGGTTGTGATCTTTGAATTGATGCAAGATTGGAATTTTCTTAATTGCGAGAACTTTTCGTATGGAATGTTAGTCTGTCTTTTAGAATGTGCCGAATTATGAAATATAATTGCTTCGTCTGTATCAACTTAAAAAAAAGTCTTTAGAACCACTTGAAGGAGACGGTGCATTCGGTATACATTCCTAAATCATACAAATACCAACGAAATTAGAGAATCAACGAAAATCTTTTGTTAGTAGCTTGTTGTTTAATGAATATCGGTACCTGCGACAATTTACTCGAAAAAGTTAAGTCCAACAAAACATCTGTCGCTTGATGTAATACATGTTCGGTCAATCACAATCTTTTTTGAATGAGAGACAGTTTTCATGGAATCTTGAACGAAAAAAAATTACGTTAACCTGTTATTGAAGACACCCGTTCATGGGCTACGTTATTGGGACTCACAATTACAATTGATACGATCGGAAATATATGTATGCGGGGTATGCGAATTATAAGCAAAAAATTACACGTCATACGATTACAATTTTGTATGATTCAGCTACGAGACTTGAACGAACTAGAAATTTATTCGCTGAATGAAGGAGACGAATTTGATGTAAATTTCAGCGAAGTACATCGTCAATATATTCTTTAATATATCTCATAAATTATATTCAAATCTTAAACAAATGTTCTATATCCACAAAGAGCAAAGTCTCTGTGCAACACAAATTTATAAAACAAGACAGACAGTGTTATTCCGAAGGCACACAAATTCATACTTTCACCCCGAAAAGGAAATCGATGCAAACGGAAAAACCGAGTTGACTGAATTTGGTTGAACCAAAAATATAACAAAAAGAAAATAATACACAAATCACAAGGAACAGAGATAAAATAGACAGAAGAGAAGCAAAAAAAAAATATTTTTGTTGTTCGAACATAACTTTGCATCGAAGAACTATATAATACACACAGAATGGAACAATGTTATCGTGATTATTGATCTCGAATGTGATAATGGTTTAAAATAGTCTAATTATACATCTGTTATTTAATCAAAATTTGAGCAGGCTATAATCGTTTAAATTATGTAGGAGTGAATCGAGTAAATTATTAAATTTTTTTGACAACGCCAAAAAAAAGTTTTTTGTACACAAAAACACCACGCAAGCGTTCCAATCAAAACAAAGTGATTTTGATTCTCATTACAAAATAGTCGTATCCCATTTCTGGATTTAAAACACTCTACAATCTAACAATATTCGGCTGCGATGGTGCTATCAAAATTGCATTTGAATTTTACACGGACAAAATATGTTTGTGAATAATTTCTTTTTCGGTTATATCCTTCTTTTGTTCAATGCACATTGTAATCGTAACACCATGATATTATACACAGCACACATTAAGATCGGCACAAAAAAGCAGCCAACGTAATGGCTTCAAAATACACACGCTCACTTTGCACTGGATTTTTGCCATTTTACCGGATATTTTTTCACATTTTTTATTATTAAATTCGTTTAATTGATACTCATAATGATTATTAGATACTCACCAGTTTGTTTATTTGCAATTTTATTGAAACAATTTTGAAAAACTTCGTAAAGATGCATTGGCTCATCATCGGAGATCTCGGAGGTCGCCATTTTACTGAAATTCGATGGCAGCAGTGCTGTCAGTACGTTTAACAAAAGAGAACCTTTTACGTTCGTAGAATCATTGTCGCGTTGTACTAGAACGTTATTGTTTTGCGATAGATTGAAGCTGGATCGTTTCTCATTTGGCGCCAAATATTCATTGTCTTTTGAATTTTCTAATTTTATGTGTCATAAATACGTTAGATTGACGAAGATTTTAAACCAAAAACGCTGTCATACTTTTTTACAAATCGCCTGCGTCTACCGTTATGATGTCTTCATTTATTTAAACCAAGTAAATTAATTAGTGCAGAGAATCACTTCACAACTTACCCCTCGACTAGTGTTTCATTGTTCTTTAGATATAGTAGATTTTCGTGAAAGCTAAAATTGAAAGTGTATAAAGTCTAAACAAAGTAGAGCAAACATGTTCGAAACTAAAGCTCAAACGTAGTAGATATTTGTACAATTCTAATACATTTCTAGTACATTCGTCTTAAATTTGCGATCTTTTTTTGTGAACTGACTTCACTCCTATGACATTTAATGTATGTACATATTACCAGAGCGAAGTTATTTCAAGGCTGTAAACTTTTGGATAGTCACGCAGATCGCCATTTTATTAGATATGCGGGAACACACCAAAGTATATAAACACTGAAGGTAATGCAGACCATCAGCGGATCAGACAAATTACGGATCCAAACTTTCAGGTGAATTCATTTCCGTATGTTGTCTAACTTAGACTTGTGCAACATGACGGCCCTAAATTCTTCCAATTCACTACTAAATACAACTTGACGCAAACGAATTTTATATGTGTGCAACATAACGCCGCTAAATCGTTCCAAATTCACCACTAGATGCAACTTGACGCAAACGAATTTAATACGTGTGCAACATGACGGAGCTAAAATTCACCCTAAAGTTTGGATCCGTGTGTAACTGTGGATTTGCATTACCTTCAGTGTTTATATACTTTGGGAACACACCACATTTTACATATAAAAAAAATTCACCACATCGCCACGGCGACGAGAATCGTCACAGGAGGTGAATTTTTGTATGAAATCCGCCATTTTATCGTCAATTTTATCGTCTTGCCTACATTTGGGGGTAAAATTATTATTATTTTGATGATAATTTTGGACTAGCATCCATTTACGAAAAAGTATGACCATCGTTTGGTGTTAAAATGTGTTAGTGTTCAGCAAAAATTAAAATGTTTGTGGTGATGTTACCTAACTCCGAGAAAACTCAAAATATGTGTCAATTTTCGTGAAATATTGAGTTTTCTGGAACTGAGGTTACATCACCACAAACATCTAAATTTTTACTGAAAGCTAAAACATTTTAACACCAAACGATGGTCGTACTTTTTCGTAAAAGGATGCTAGTCCAAAATTATCATCAAAATAATAATAATTTTACCTCCAAATGTAGGCAACAATTTAGCTATGTGTAGATTCGTCTTAAAGAATGTCTTGGTCAGAAATATGTCACTGAGTTTTATGATTCTTTTAGTAAAAAACGGAAAATACATACACTGAATTTTGAAAGCCGACACATTTTCCGTTTCTGTGTTTTACTTGATTTTATGTTTTCTTCACATGAAAAATTCACAAAAAACCATAAAACCACGAAACAGAAAATGTGTCAGTTTTCAAAATTCCGCGAGTGTACTGAAATATCTGTAACGCTTGATGGCACGATGACTTATGTAAATTGTGAATCGATTTTCGAAAATTTGGTTTTAATCGACAAGGAATATGGAGTTACAGAAGAGATGACCTAGTAGAAGTAAAATGTCGGCGGTAATCTTAAAAATTACGTTTTAGCGGAAACGCTTTAGTTTAAATGTGTGTACGTTTCCGGCGAAATAAATAAATGCGAAAGCAATCACTTTTGAGGAACTTTACGAAAACACCTTTAGGTAGGCGTAGGTCACATCCCTCATTGCTTGGTGGAGAATGGATTTCCTGACAACTCTGTGTTTATCACGATAGCGGTGACAACCAAATTGCGTCAACTGTTGCGAAGTTTATATAAAAAATGCAACTTAACAAAACAAAATTCTGAATTTTCCAAAAAAAATATTTTCTTTAAGTTGTAATTCTCACACTATCTGGAGCTCGTTCAGATACTCTTCATTAAGTTTCACTGGTGACGATTTTGACACTTCTTTCATATAAAATATGTCAAAATCTTCACTTGGGGTAACGAATTTTTAGTTGCTGAACGAGCTCCTGCAATGAGTGCAATTATAACATTTTTGTCACCTGCCTGTCTTAACCTGTTCTTTCAGAATCTTGGAAAAATAAACTTCTCAGTGAAACTTGACAGCTCACCAGACGGTTAACTGAACGAAAAATATCTACCGTACGATCGGTACGCTCTTTTGATGAAAAACTACTAGAACCAATTGGTCAACGTTGCAATAAAAGACATCGGCGCATAAACATTTTTCGACTGTCAATTTTTGTTTGTGATGCTGATACCTATGTGCTGGCTCGGTGTTTTTTCGCATTATTGAAGTTAATTCAAAAAGAATTTATCCAAACTGATAGCAAACCAAAAGGCCTCAAAATGGAAATGCTCTTTGCTGTTCAGCGTAAATCAAGTGGACTAAATTTTAGTCTGGAAAATAGGTACAGGCAGACCCTTTTGGGCGGTCGTATGTAGTCTCGTTTACACAAATACTCGAAATTTTTAGATGCAACGTTTCAACAAAGTGCAAAGTCTCAACCACAAATTGTGTGGCATTCACAACAAACATCGAGATCGGCGACACAACCAACACATCCTGGGGTTTCCATACATACATTTGCGATGTCAACACACCGTGGCATACATACAAAGTAACGTCGAACGCCTTTCCGATTTCCGTCCTCGAATGGGACAATGCCGGTAAGTATCTGTTGATTGGGGATATTTCGGGCAGTGTTCAGATTTGGATACAGAAGGACAATCTCATATCGGAATGGACACAACTATATGCCGTTAACTTTCATGAGCACATCGTCCGAGCCGTTTTCTTCCACAATGGCCGGAAAATTGCTATCTTGTCAGACAAGAAGGACATCAGTCATTATTCGGAAAAGTTTCAACGAGTCAAATTTGGACCAAGTGTACGTCAATTTGGCGGTGTTGCTGCTGAAGGTGTTCTTTTGGTAACGAGTACTGGAATGTTGGGCAGCTTTGTCATACCAAACGAATCGCCACTGAATGCAAACAATTCGAACAATAATGGTATCTCGAGCACCCAAGGCCCGTTCACTTTACCCATTGTGACTGAGAGTCTAGGAACAGTGAGAAATTATGTGACGGATGCGGATATTTCGTATGGAAAAAGTAAGTCAGTTCCAGTCACTTACAGCAACAATGTCTGAATGTATCGTTCAAATCAAATTTTCAGATGGAAACTTTATGATTGCTGTCGCGAATGGAGAATGCAAAAATGTGTCGTCCATTATGATCAATTGCTACCGAGTCTCCATCAAAAAGCAACTGGATAAACTGACGATAACCAGCCAGGCGTTGCCTAGTTTCTTCTTGTGCGAAGGAGCTGGTCGTGACATACCGGATTTGAAAGTAACCCATTTGAAGTGGACGTCAAGCGAAGACAGTGATTCACTGTTGGTGGGCACAAAATGTTCGGCCGGCAGTTTTCTGGAGCTGTGGTGTCTGGTGGAAAAATCGACTCCGATTCATAAATTGTTTCAAAATGCGAACAAAACTGCGGTGTTCAAGTTTATGGTTAGTTGATGTGACACGGCTGTTCCATGACCTCTGTTACGAGTAACTGTATCTCTTTATAGATTTGGGCGCACCAAGCAAACTATCGATACACCAGTGGAATAACGGACATAGGAACGACCCGATTCTATTATGGCAATTCAGCATATGCTTTCGTTTCAATGAACGATAACACTATCCATTGTCTACATCGTGACACGCTGAAGCGGGCAGTGAGTACAAATTTTTCCCTCAATTTTAGACGTTAAATTCACACAACCAATCTTCCTCTGCTAGTTCGTTCATACAGCAACAACTTCGTGTGTTTTACGCAATGATAACGAGCACTCGTCGAAGCAGACACGTGTTGACACACAACTTACTGCCCACGAAATATCGGTGATGGGTCATTTGTTCGTAGCAATTGATTCTCAGGGACAGTTGTATGCGTTTCGCGTTACATACCCACATCAGGATCAAACAGCCAACCAGCATTCAATCGCTCAGATTGTTACATCGTTGGAATATTGTCTTTTCGCCGGTCTGGATCCGTTGGACATATTTCTATCGTTGAAAGTACAGCAATTGGATCAAATACTGGACAGATTAACGGAAAATTTTCAACGACAACAGCCAGCGGTACAGCAGTATTTTTATGTCAGCTTTTTAACGTTGAAGACCAATCTGTACAGGTAACAGAGTCAATGCTTCGCATCACACAAAATTTGTTTATATCGACAAATCGACCTTTACAGGCTATCTATTCCTGGTCAATCGAAAGCTCACGACCTAACAAGTTTGCTGATGCTGCACAGCATTTTGATCGCATTTAAGAATCTATTGAGACCGTCTGACTTAACCAGCCATGACAAAGGACCGGCTGAAAATCTTGCCAGTAAAATTTCTCACCTTCTTGTTGAAGATTGCCTGAATTTCAAATTATATTCTCTTCCATAAAAATTGCTAGTGGTCCTGGCTGAATCGGTACCCGATATTGACAAAGTACTGTTGGGACTGGAGGGAAAAGATTTCACAGTGGAAAAATCCACGCTACAAAGCCTGCAACAATTAATCCAATTCATTGCGGACCTCTCCTTAAACATACTGGCCAGGCTTCCAGAAAATCGTTCAATGGGCGGTGGAACCACATCTCGAAACACTGGCGTAAGACTCGGTTTTCTTGATCGGCATCTGTGCAGTCATGAAATTTTCTGATTTTATTGCAGTATGAGATCAGCAAAGACATCGTTGCACTGAACAGCATACGTGAATTGTTGGTAATGATGCGGATATGGGGCTTATTGAAACCGCAATGTTTGCCAGTGTTCTCCAGATCAGCGGAAAGTTTGGATATTTTGCCAACATTGTTCAGACTCTTAACACGATTGGCGCTGAATCCGAATGAACCGGACGATGTTTTATTGGGTGAGTATCAGACATTACAAAATAAAGAAAAAACATTTTCGCATGTCCGGACCTTATAAATCTTGCCCAGCAGAAAAATCTGCCAAAACATCCATTAAGGATGATTGGAGATACTGTCTCTCTCCAGTCCCTTCTTTTGGAGATGTCTTTTATGGATTGCCCCCTAGAAGTACTTAAACTGTGCTCTTATGAGGGATTGATAGGCAGACACACAGACTCTAAAACAGTAGCGGAAATTTCGACTAATTGAAGTGTTATTCAAAGTTTATTGTTGCTGTAAATCATAAACTGATGATGTCGTCAGTGACTCGTCACAATTACCCCATAAAACCAGCAATAAAAATTTGTTTCTCACATAACGAATCTTGCTTCAACGACAATAAACTCGAAATATTGAGCAATAACCAATAGGAAGTTTGTCGATTTGTAAATATCAAATAGTTTAGAATAACCAGAGCATGAACACAACAAACGAACACTCTTCTGATATCTCTAAAAATTTGCCAAGACGTCCGTCCTTACCTTGTGCTACCTACTTGAAATAACAATAGAAATTTCAACTGAGAAAACTCTCGAATTTATTTGTTCCACGTTTACAATTTTTGTTTCTTTCACACAACAAATGTTACGAATTTTTCAATTGAAAACATCATCATTGCCATCCACAGTCTGTACAGTGCTGTCGTCATTGATCATAATAAAAATTTCCGATTTTAATATGCTCCTATTTCTGACTGGGATCGGAATTGCTGGATTTTCTGTTGATTTTTCCCGTTCAAGTGTCGTGCTTATCGAACTCTCATCAACCTCATCGATTCGAAATCGTTTCGCCTGATTCACCGACTTACCAACCACTTCGAATTTCACGTCATTATTCGTGTCATTGTCATGTATCCACATTTTGTTCAAGAAAATGTTCACCATATCATCGTCGTCAATGGATTTACTGCAACTGTCGCAATAGCTCAGTCTACCGGATGATCTCAACGGATCATTGAAAACAAAGTCTTTATGTGACGATGGTGTTGATACAACATTATTGCTGAACGTATCGCTCGTTCGGCTGGTCTGTGTCGCGGTATTTGATTTCGGTTTGTCTTTATTCGGTCGCAGGAACACGTCTTGAATGTCCTGATAAGCTTCGGCATCACTTTTAGGTTTCAGTTTTAATTCACTCATTTGAACACGATCTTTGATATTTTTATTACTTTCATTGTGAATGGTAGACGAGTCCAGGTTTCCGTTACCACTATCCAACGTTTTGCTCTGCTTTTCCCTTAAGCAACACATAATCCACCACAAAACTAATAAGAGTAGAACGAAAATTAACAGAGCGCCACACCAAAATATTGATGGAATCCAGAACGGTTGCTCGAATAAATCCTCTTGCACAATCACTGGCTTCAAGTACACCCATAACAAGGGAAAGAACACTAGCCAATAAATGAAGAATAAAATCGCAAGAATTGTGAAGAAAAGTCTAGATTTGAACATTTTTGCGTTAAATCTAACCGAAACGTTCTGTATGGTTTATGGCTCGTTTATTCGGTATACATAGTTTAATTATGCGTTTCGGCATGTAAATATTTCTTGGTTGTTTGAACAGATTGTAAGCGTTATTGCAACTGGCATTTCTTTCAATTTTTTTTCGAATATTTTTAGTTTATTAATGAGCTGTGAGTCAGTTGGATAAGAGTGTGTTTGTATGTTATCAATTTTTCGCGGAAGTGGTTGAAAAAAACAAAACCAAAAGCGAAATATAGAATTTTGTACAGAGATTCTGGTTCATGCTTTGCAAATTTAAGAAAATTATTTTACAATTTCGTCTTGATTAGATCGAGTTCTTTCAGGAAGTCTGGCGAAATTCTATTTAAAAAAAAACTCGTAAAACTTATAGCTTAATCATTTCCTACACATTGGTGGCAAGATCTACGATTGACGACTCACACAGTTAAGTGTTTCGAATATATCTTCAATGTCCAATTTTCTTGAGATAGTTATTTGGATCACAAGAGACGAAAGTAAAGAAATTCAACCGTGCGCGATAGTTGCTGCCTGCGCCGAAGGCAAGAGCCGCAATCGCACAGACTGGATTTCTTTACGTCGTTCCGTGTGATTCAAATATTTTTTTTATAACGAGTACTACGAAAATTATAATTGAGGCAAATAAACTCAAAGTATAGTGATTTACGTCACAAGGACCGTTCACTTTCGCGTGATGTATCAAGTTGAAAAATATTATAATTAAGTATCATCAATCGAAGAGCTAGAAGTTTTCTTGTCCATTGATTCGTTGACTTAAATAACGACAAACGAAATGATAAATCATAACAAGGTTCTCATTTATAACACTGAGCGATGAACTCCACCAGTCCACCTACAGCAAAGGTGAAGACTAAGAATGACTAAGACAAAGCCTATAGTCCACGTACTTGTGCACCTTAAGCGCCTTAGGTTCTTTAAGATTTTTCTTTGTTCCATGTTGTTTGCCACGAAAAGTTGTGGAACAAATTTTTTTACGGAAAAAGGAAAATCGTTTGTCTTCACCGGAAAAGATATTCATATGAAAACCTTCAAAGTCGAATATTTCCGAAAATACAATATCTTTTTGAAAAATTTCTTCTGTTCTGGAAAGTATGGCTCATTATCGATAATTCATGGAAGACCGTTTTTGGAGGTGTATGAATGGAGTCGGTATTACGTTTCCCCCAAAAAGTGTTCCGGAAATTCATCAACTTTGAAGCCATTATCACTGG
The DNA here is from genome assembly GCF_014529535.1 of Bradysia coprophila. NCBI lineage: Eukaryota > Metazoa > Arthropoda > Insecta > Diptera > Sciaridae > Bradysia > Bradysia coprophila. Next base: position 4,989,540 of record NW_023503584.1, read on the forward strand.
CTATTTCAAGCTACATTCAAGTACTTCTGATTTCGGCCGGCCGGTCATGATCCATGTTCAACAACAAAGCATGCACACTTGATCGCGGCCGGAAAAATATATAAGAAAATCCATTTTCGGCCGGAGAGAGCGTCCTAGAAAGTGCTTTCTTGGCCGCAAATACCTCTCTCTGAGAAGTACAGAAAAATTGAACATTTGGACTTTTAACAAGTTTAAAGTCACCAGAGGTCTGTTCCTAAAAATAAGTGACGTCTTCATGGTCCACTGTTTTCCCAATCCTAGAACTACAGAACTGCAGGGAACTCTACCGATCAACTTACTAAGAGTATGCATAACGCAGGCAGAACTTTTACATATGCCGTGCTTGTAGGTTTCGATTTCCCACAACACACATAACACACAGGAACACATGAAGCTCAATTTTTAATTTTATCCCTTTGTTGTTTGGAATGATCAGTATACTAAAAGTTTTAGAATTTGAGTCAGAGTCCCTACTTTGCCTTGCACCTTGCACACCAAAATGTATGGAGAAAATTTCGAAAATGGATGAAGTGCCCTCATTTATCAGACCCCCTGAAGAGCGTGCGCAATTTGTGAATGGCCCTAAAAGAAGCTTTCCGTATAGTGACTAATTTACTAAGTTAATAATTTTGATTATTTTCTTGTTTAGATGAATGCTGTCTGCTCCCGAGTCAAGTTCTTATACCACAACTACAATTTATCACTTCCATAACATGCGTCGCATCACCTGTTCTCCAATTTGTACCATTACCCATAAACGTAAGTTCATCACTAATTACTCAGGCTATTGCTTTTTGCATTCGAAAATATTTATCTAAAAATTTCAAATAGTTGGAGTACAATGTCGAACCTGTATGCTTGAAATTCTGTCCAGATGTACCCACAATTGAGGGTGGTTTATCAAGTGATAATATGGTGGATTCTGTACGACATTTACAGTTGGGAAAAAGACCGGCTTCGTTGCGGAGGTGTACTCGTTGCGGAGCTTCAAGTAGTACTTATAGGTAACATTTCATCGTAAAATCCATCGTAGTCGGTACTTGATTATTTTCTTTCAAAAAAAAAGTGTTGCCCGGACTGCAGCAATGAGAGCATGGGAACAACGATGGGCCAGTGGATGTCGATGCGGAGGATTCTGGCGGTTACAGACTTTAGAATAAAATATTTGAAGAGTTAAAGATTTAAGGTGAAATAAAGTGTTTTCTATACGAATCTTTCTGTTTGTATTTTGATGGGCGGTAAGAATATTGCTCGGTCCTACAGAAATTCCCAATTTTTACTGAAAAATAATTAAAAAGCTTTGTTGGGACCTAGGAAAATTCAAACATATAGAGTGATATCGCTTGAATTCAAAAACAATGTTTCGGCTACCCAGCGGATCGTCTAGAGACTGCGTTGAGTACGTTTTATTTTTTTCGATTTGGTGGCTGTTTTAGATGTAAATCGGTAAAACATGTAGGTATATCAGAGGGTCGTGAAAAGGTTTGTTTATCAATTTCTCGAGAATCTCGAGTCGAGATCTATTTTTAATAGTCGAAATTTCGTATGCATTGGGCATAAATTTCACAAGTTTTCTCGTAATTTAGGCTCTTGACAAGAAAAGTTGAATACGCATCTCTTCTGGATGGTTGATTTTAGGCACTTTTGCTTGTCGCCCTCACTTCGTTCGTTTCTGAAGTCAAACTTAAAACTTCGTCGTAGATGGACTTCCTTCTTCCTCATTTAGGCACTTAATAGAACGGCACTGTTGACCAGAGATATAGCAAATGTGGTTACTAAGGATTTCCATATGCTTTCCAAGTCTATTGAAGGGACGATAAACTATCAGAATGACATTATGTCAACAGGTGCCGATGCACTAATGCATGGACTCAATGCTGATCGAAACGATGTCAGTGCCATGTGGAATTTATCGCTAGTGACTGCGGGCAGTCTGTCCGTCAATGACGGTGAAACATGGAAACTTGTTGAGAATTGTTTCTTCGGAAATGAATTTCAGAGAACTTCAAAGAGATGTAGACCGGCTGCAAAACGAGCTCACAGAATTTAATACCGTTGAACATACGTCTGATTCACCTATTCATGTCGTACCGAATGGCAAATTTGACATCAACACAGCACGTGTAATCAAAGAGGAACGCCGTAGGTAGTGACGACGGCCACATCCATTTCAATGAACTAAATATTAAGCACGTCCAGGTCGATTGCATCAACGACATTCCAATCAACGACACAATGTTCACCCACGATAGAATTCTGAGTTCTGTGGAATCGTTGATTGTGGATTGCGCATAAAAATCAAATATAGCCACTCGCTTGACGAACGAATAATGAGAATAATAAAATACTATGACTAAGGATAAAAAGATGAAAAGTAGAGTTATCGTGTGATTTTGTTGATTCGAGGCGTAGCCGAGGTCAATAAACACACGAAAACGAGACTTTTCATTTTTCTGCCGAGTTATGTTTTGTATGCTGAGGGGTGGAAAATGAGGGGGTGGAAACATTGAAACATGAAAAGTACTGTTTTCGACGCATGTAGCATGTAAAACCAATTCCTTATACTATTTTTCTTCAAAAGCTGTACTCTGCCGTGAGATTCTTTTCAAAAACAGCCTTCCAGTGGACAATTTATATGTGCCCACAAACGCACTCGGTCCTAAAGACCAGCAGCAATTTCTTAAAAAATTCCTCGACGCTTGTGTGGCTAGTGGGTGGTGATGAAAAGCCAAAAACACGCCCTTTTTCTTATGAAAATTTCTCCAGGTCGTGTGGGGTGTAATTGGAAATCTAATTATATGTACTTTCGGGCGAAAAGGATCTTATGTGGGTTTGGACGCAGTTGTCAAAATTTTCATATGGAAATTTCTGGAGGTATAATAATGATGAAGCCATAAGAAGTTCTTATTAAGAACGGTAATTTCAGGGCAAATAGGGTCTTATAGGGGCTTCAAAGCATCTGAACAACTATATACACTGCGTTGTCAATAAATAAACAATATCGCCTGATGTGAATCCAATTTTTATTAATTGTAACAAATTTCATAATTCAATTTAACGGAAAACGATATTAAAAGAAAAGAAAATTGTATTACAAAAACTTATCGTCTAAAGTTAGAAAATATTGAAAGGGCGAGTTGAGAAAAACTAATTCTTAACATCGACATCCAATTTGAAACAGAGAATCCAATTCTTGCTATATGAAATTGCCCTTTGGACTATTTGATCCACCAACACATGGTACCTTCTTGACTATTTATAATCTAAATCTATTTACATCACTGGTAGAACATCCTGCAACATAAAACAAAGCCCGAAGGCGTTCTTTTTGCTGCCGGCCATTGCACTGAGCCAATCGTAATAGTGCTGAATGAGCTCGCTCGGCCAAAAACTTCTTTCCATCGGTTAGTAATTCCTGATTTTCGTCCGGGCTTTCCTTGCCGCTGTCGTCACTTGACGAAGACATTTCAGCGGGGGAATTATCCTCCCAATCCTGGATTGTGTGAATTATGCGACCTTGCGTTGATACCGTAATTTCGGTGTCTTCGATAAAGTTCTTCAAAAAATTAGCACCTCCAATTAGATCCATTTTAGTATCGTTTCCTAAAACGAATATTACTTTTGTTTCACAAATCCAATAATCCAATTCGGGCCTTAACTCACCGTAAGTTTGTTTTATGAGAATTTTCCGCAATAACATTCTAAACCTATTCGATTCTAAAAATGACAGATAGATAATATAGTCTGGGCGATGCATTTTATTGTATGCAAAAATTGCAAACCCAAAAAAATCAGCCACAATATAGTTATGAATGATGAAAACTATCGTCCAAAAAAAGTCCGATTCGATTTGATGCCCAAGTAATATTTTACATTTTTCCTATAAGAAGTTCATATTCTCCTTCACACAATAATATGGTCGCGATGTTGACATCTAAAAAATGATTGATTCGTCACATGTCAGAAATTGTCGATAACTCAGTGAGCGTGAATACCGACAACGTTATGGCGGTTTTTTTTTAAATTGATTTTGTAAAATAGAGAATAATGATCTCGTGACATATTTTGTATTCGTGTTAGTGTTTTCTATTTTCTGCAGATGGTCTAAACTTAGCTGATTCTGTTTTATATAAAGAATCAAGAGGTAAGTCTTTAAAATTGAAATATTACTAAACGATAAAGGAGAAAGCATTTTTTTTGTAGTCATATCACGCGGTTGGGAGAACCTATGAATAATGTAATTAACGCTCTGAATAGTTTGACTTTGCTAAATTCACAAAATTGTAGCTTAGGAACAAGTTACGAACAATATTTCAATTTTCAATCTCTTAAAAGAAGAATAGCGAAGATAGCGAATATTATAGTGAAATAAAATGTGTGATCTGAGTGTTGTAATGACTACGGCAGTCCGGATTTGGAGTAATACAGAGGAATTCTTCTGAAATCGAACGCTTTTTCTATTGGAATTTTTTATATGTGCCTAGAAAGGTATTCGACCCTAGAAGCCAAAACCACTTTCAAAAAAATTCTTCGAAGCTTGTGTGGCTGGTAAGAGGTCATCAAAAACCGAAAACTCACTTTTCTTACAAAAATTTCTCCAGTTACACGAGCCGTACTGGGTCATGTGGGGTGTTATTGGAAAGGTAATTGCATATACTTTCAGGGAAAGTAGAGCTTACGGAAATTTGGTAGCATCTGCGATTCAATGTAAGCACTCAAACATTTAAACTTCTCATAATTTGTCGTATATGCTTCCTAACCCCTCACGACCATGTACGTTTCGTGTACCTTGAGAAATTTCTGTAAGAAAAGTGTAATTTTTCCGTGTTTTTTTGGTTGAAAACTTCAACTGTACACATCTCAGTGTGGATGAATTTTAAACCCAATAAGACCCTATTTGCCCCGGAAGTACATGCAATTACCTTTCTAATGACACCACACGCGGCTCGTGTAACTGGAGAAATTTTTGTAAGAAAAGTGCAAGTTTTCGGTTTTTGATGACCTCTTACCAGCCACATCAGCTTCGAAGATTTTTTTTGAAAGTGGTTTTGGCTTCTGGGGTCGAATACCTTACTGGGCACATATAAAAAATTCCAATAGAAAATGCGTCCGATTTCGGTCTTCTGTTTTTCAGAAGAATCCCTCACAATGTGAGCTTCATGAGAATTGCTTTCAATTCTAATTACATTTATCAGGTTCGACTTTCATCGAACCAATGCAAAAATTTGGACAACAAACATTCATCGTTGTGTCTTAGTTTGTGTCACGGATACTGTTACAGACTCGCACCTATAACAATATTTGCTTTTCTTTGATGTGTCCTAGATAGCACAGATGGTTTGAATTGTTGTGCTTTTGATTTTTTGTACGTAGTCATCAAAACGGTAACGACAATTTTTAGCGAATTGTGATAGATATAGATGACCGACATTTCAATTAGCTCGGTTAAGCTTTACCTGTATGCAAAGTATCTGAATATCATTCAGAAATTCTGAATCAGAATCGTTTGCATGATTTTTGGTTCATTCGAAATGTAATGTAATGCTATATCACTACACCGTTAAAGTTTTACCCCAATAAAATAATATTACCAAAGTAAGCTACTCTGATCCAAAAATGTTGTTTGTCACAATTTTCAATCGTCAAAATCTATATGAACTCGTTACTTTCTAAATTCGCAATTAAAAATTTAAAATAAATGGAAAATTTGTGTCCGTTTTGCGTAGAGCCATTAAATTCGGCGGATTGCTCCAAATTATATGCGAAAGGGTGTGATTCGATCAACCAAAAAATTAAGTTTCTCGGACTGGACATTCCAGAGGTTCCTATCCATTATTTGCATAATTTTGTGATTAGATGTGTTTCTTACGATTAAATTTCCTAATATTTACTTTGTATTTGTCAGGTTTTAGTCGGTCAGTTTGTTCACAAACATTGTCGAAGAGATTTTGGCCGTAAGTCCAGTAAAGAGTCATATCCAGAGGATCTCACAGCTTCCAATCAAATCACCTCAGATGTTTCATTGGACGAAATATGCTTCTTTTGCGGCTGCCCGGCGAAGTATATTGAAAATGGAAAGCGACGGCTCGATGTAGAGATCGCAAAAACATCAAAATTTATTGAAAACCTTCCTGCAAATATTGCGAAACGCAGCGACGAATGGTCCCAAAAAGTTGCAAATCGAATTGAAGGCAAAGATCTGCTGAATGCAACTTATCACAAAAACTGCAACATTCATTTCCAAACTCTCAAAAGCATTCCTTTGTGTCATGGGGTTAGTGTTGCCAAACAAGTTGGTCGTCCACAAAATCAATCGAAGCTCGAGGCTCTTTCTAAAGTGGTAAAACTGATGGAAAGTGCTGAGGACGAGATCTTTTCAATAAAAGATCTCGTTGAACTAATGCAACAAGAATGTGATGAAATCATCGAGAATCGGTATTTGAAGAAAAAGCTTCTGGAATATTTCGGAGAAAGGGTTCTGGTGATAACAAACGATGGCAAACCCGACCTGCTAGTTTTAAGGTAAAAATTTAACGTTTTCCTAAGGGTCACAGACTATGCCAGCTTTTTAGAGATGCATTTAGAGGTTAAAGTTTCGGGCCTAATATATTTGGCGTATAGTACCCATGGTAATTGGGAATCTAGTAGAGCTCGTAATTTGAGAATGAAACTTAATTAAGGTGTAAAAGTTCACCACAATCTAATTAGATAAAAAATTGAAATGTCTGACTCCAATACTAATTTTCGAATTCAAGTTTGCTGAACCGCAACTAATAAGAAATGATGGCTTTGATAACAATCTATCCACGGTATTTAAAGCGATAGACCTCAGTAAAAACAGGCGAATGATTACATGAAAAATACACTACACAGGGATGATCATTAATTTTTCTTTAGAATTTAGACTGGATTCCAAATTCAGATATTTTTGAAACACCTCCCGGATAATGACAACTCAAAGTTGTGACGTTTTTAGTCTTCGAACCACAAAATTATTATTGCTGATTTCTACACTAAATTTGACCTCATTAGTCGACTTGTGTCTACTGTTATTGCTTTAACTTCTAATTCTGAAATGTAATTTGCAGCCAGTCAGTGAAACCCTTGATCAACAAACTGTATGAACAACAGTTGTCAAGACAAGGTCAGTCCGAACGAGATGTTTACGTTTCAAAAGCAGCTGATATTATCAAGTCAGAGGTGTTGGTTGCATCTGCGAACAAGGAATGTTACCCATCTTCAGAAACGTTATCAGATGTGGCGAAACAGAACCAATTTCTACCCAATTCGCTTCGTCGTTTCCTCAGTGAAATTTTTGTTGAGGCTAACTGTGAATTAAAGATTGCTTCAATTGGACAAGCCATCATGCAAGCGATGAGACCACGAACAATCATTGCGCCTTTACAAATTGGTCTGGGTGTCCAACTACATCACGCATTTAAATCAAAGTTTCTGATCGAAACTCTTCATAAAATGGGATTTTCATCCTCGTATTCGGAGGTGCTAAGATTCAGATATTGCGCCGCTTCGACTGTCGAAGAAATTCATCCCAATCCTAATCAAGTAATGAAACTCAGGCAGAATAATTACAATTTGTATACTAATTGTTCGGTTTCGTTTAGATGGTCAAGTTTGTGGCTGACAACATCGATCATGACACACGAACGATCGATGGCAAAGGTACGTTCCATGGCATGGGAATTATCGCTGCGTTCACGCCAGGACAAAGTAGCAAAGTCGTCGTTAGAAGCAAAGCAACGATTGAAGACGTAAAAGCTGTTGGACAGATCGAAGTTTTACCATACTCAAACAAACCTGTTGGGCATGGTATGTGCTATGAGGATGTACCAGAGCTCAAGTACGAAGACGATTTTCTTCCTACAACATTACTGTTAAACACAACATGGTTGCTTCGAACAACACGTCCATCGTGGTCTGGAATAATGCAGCTAATTAGTCATGGATCACATCCGGGTAATTCAGAGCTTAGTTTTTTCTTCCAAAACAATGAAAAGGGTCATCTATAAAGTGCGTGCACATTTAACCGAAACGCCTCTTTCACCTCGTTTTGTACTCGCTTCTCCTTGTAAAAATGTATTTTAGATCACCGTATTTGTGTACGTACTTTGTGAATGGTTCCTTATCAATTCTTAGGCTAGAGTTAACTGTGTCGTTTTCCTTTAGGCAACTCATCCATCAAAGTTTTACCAATGATCGACCTTGCTGCATCAGATCCGACATGCATTTTCTCTGCTCTCCACTTTCTATGTAAAGAAGCTGAAAAGTATGGCGTGACACCTATAATAACATTTGATCAGCCCTTATGGTGGAAAGCATCGTTGATAATCCAAGATGAGCCTGTTTCTAGTCGATTAAAAAAAATCGTCCTGCTTTTGGGAGGATTCCATATGCAAATGAGTTTCCTTGGTTCGATTGGCTATTTGATGACTGGGACTGGTTTGCAGGAGTGTTTGGAAACTGTTTACGCGCCTAATAGTGTCATACATATGCTATCTGGGAAAGCAATTCAACGTGCAGTTCGTGGCCATTTTCTAGTTAGCACCGCGGTAAATGCATTGATTACAAAGAAAGCTGAATCCATCCTACCGAAAATTGACTGGAACACACTCTTTGCTGAATCTGCTGATCTATATGACCAACTGATATCGCTACAACTTGATTCGGATGAGTTGTGTTCGAACAAACTTCTCAAATCACTCACACAACATTTCACTGAAATCAAAAATAAACTTCTGGATCATCGTACAGCAAAACTCTGGATCCAATACATTGAAATGGTGGATTTGCTCCGAGATTTTATAAGGAGTGAACGAACAGGAAATTGGAAACTACACCTGGCCACAGTCCAAAAGAAGATTCCTTACTTCATAGCTGCTGGTCATAACAATTATGCAAAGAGTTCCCAGATTTACTTGAAACGCATGCAACAGTTGGAGCATAGTCATCCAGATGTTTACAAACATTTCATGAGTGGCCATCATGTCGTCCGACGATCCGATCGATTTTGGGCTGGACTTTCCTGCGATCTCACAATTGAACAGACATTGATGCGAGCAGCTAAATCGCGAGGAGGATTTACTCGAGGGGGTGGATGTTCAGAAGTTCAGCGAATGGTTTGGATCCAGTCTATGCCAGCATGTACGGAAGTGAACATCGCAATGCAGAAAATCACACATCTACACTACGAAACCAGTGAACAACATAAGGATTGTTCCGAGTCAATGTAAGTTATTTCTCATCAGCAAGTAGCTTGAACTTTAACAAACATATTTTACCAGGCAAGCTAGAAACGAAAAAGACACAAAAGTGATTTTCGAGTTTCTGGAGGATCGAGATCCGTTTTCACTGGATGACGTTAAGCTGCGAAGCATACATACTGGCGAGGAGGCGCCAGGAAACGTCAATGTCGATGATGCCTCGAAAATTGGTTCCAGCGTCTTATCGAAAATGATTGGACAGGATGTATCAACCTACAGTTTTGAAAATGCGAACAAGGCTGTGACTATGGGTTCAAGTAGTGCCATATTGATCGATGGAAAAGTTACCCACATCGACCCACAACTACTTTTCCAAAGGCTTATGCTGATGGCAAGAAATTTCAATGATGAGAAACTCAAAGATGTGTTCAAATATGAGTTATCTCAAAGTCCGTCCTCCTTGTTCGATGATGCTGGTCTTATGAGAGAAGCAAAAACGAATGAATTCGTGAAACAGTGCATAGCTGGAGACGCACTGATGTACAATGCACGAGTCTTGGCAGATTTGGAAAGTAACAGTCAGCATGTTCTCTGCGGAAATTTGTTTCTGAATCGGGTGGTTTGGAAAAAAAATCAAACTTTTCGCGACATTTGTTTGATGTATGTTGACTACGCGAAGCAGTTCAGCAATCCTGTTATTGTCTTCGACTGTGTTCCAGACCGAACCACGATGGACGAGTATCATTTTCGACGGAGCAAAGGGATCCGAGGAGTCAATATTAAATTCTCAGGCCATACAGTCTTCAATTCGAAGAAAGAACATTTCATGGCAAATAAATCGAATCGAGACTGTTTCATGACTATGCTGTCGAAGGTGTTGATCGAGAATGGATGTACTGTGATGCGAGCTGAACGAGATCAAAATATGACGATCGCTAGAACAGCAACTGAAATGGCACTAACATCTCCAATCGTGGTGACTGCGAATGATATGGAAATCATAATCATGTTGTGCTACCGCTTCCAGATCGATGGCTATGACATAATTTACAGTAACGAAGAGTGTTCAAAAAAACCACCAGTCCGTTACAGCATCCGAAGCATTCGAGAAAAGCACGACCAACAAGCCATCAGTTCTATCTACTTCCTGCACGCGATTGGTGGGTGTAAAACCACGTCTCACTTACATTCTATTGGAAAAGCGCAACCATTGAAGAAATTTGAGAAGAGTACCGATTTTCGTTCAATCGCTGGCACATTCCTAAGTCAATCATCAACGATGACAGAAGTTGTGGATGCTGGTTTTAGAGCCATCACTATACTTTACGATGGCAACGTTGGTGAGAGTCTCAATGAACTGCGCTTTAAGCAGTTTTCAAAAAAGGTCTCCACGAAAAAATCAGCAGTTCTGGTGAATTCCCTTCCTCCGACATCAGGTGCTGCGAAATACCATGCTTTGAGAGTGTATTTCCAAATTCAAGAATGGTTGGGGAGTCAGAGCCTGGATCCAGCAAAATTTGGTTGGAAGGTCACATCTAAGGATTGTTCCAGACTCACACCTATAACATCAGATATGGAGCCCGCACCACCTGAACTGTTATCAAAAATTCGTTGCCAGTGCAAAGGTGATTGCAGCACCTTAAAATGCGGCTGCAAAAAGAACCAAGTGAAGTGTTCTTCAGCGTGTGCAGTCTGTTGTGGCACAGACTGTCTAAATATTGATTCATTGGATGAAACCGAAGATGAAACGTCGGCACATAGTGACTAAGTTACTTTTACGGATTCGCTCCTATAACAATAATTGTCTTCCTTTTAAAAGCTCACATTTTCCGAATAAAAATTGTAAAGAAAACCCGGTTAAAGCGTTTATAACATTATGTCCTATCCTTAGGTGTAAAACAACTCGGGACGCTAAAATTCAAGTCATTTTATAAGTAATTGGGTTTCAAGTTTTCCGATATATTTTAGCTCTATTGATATATTCTTCTTCAGTACCTGGGTGTTCCGGTTACCCCAAAAACGATTTCACCACCCGAGAGGTCTACGAATCTTAAGAACACATGCTCGTAATAAATAATATAATGCTTAGTTTCCTCTTACCAAAAAAGTACTCCGTGTGAGAGACGACAGAAAAAATTAATTTTTTTCAATTTATGCTTTGTTTATTTGACAGCTCGCTGTCTCACGGCTCTCTCACGGAGTACTGTTTGTTGAGTGGAATGGAACCTTAAATGTCTGTCTCGAGTTCTGAGATTTGTCCTTAAAGTGTTAATAAAAATAATCCAGGAGCTGATCTTGAAAAATCGCTAAAAACTATTGAATTCTGGTATGGGAGATGATGAACCTTAGCAGCCAATTTGTTATCTACTTAATATTCTCAAACGTCTCGATCGTATTAATCGTATTCTTCTATTACCATGAATTCATATTAACACTCGCATTTTTAGTAATCGAGACAAGACGGTTTACACTATATCAAAGCTTTCAACAGATAATTATATGCTGGCGTTAGAATCATTTAATTATTACTACTCTCGTTAAGTAAAACTTTGTGTACAACAAAAAATCGTCGAATTGGTTGGATTTTAAAAAATGTTTAAAATACTTAGCTTCTGACAGATTCAAATTTACCTCTAACTATGATATAAAAGTTTGTGCTGCCTTATCGGCGATTCATATGACCTGTCAAGATCATTTATCTTATGTCAACATGGAAGTATGAACTTTTGTGAAAATTTCTTACAACTTATTCAATGACGATAAAATAATACTTCTGCATATAAATTAATTGGATTTTTTTTTGGTGCGACATGAGAATTTAACAAAGATGCTGGGAAAAATTTTGGTCGCTTATCAATTAATGATACCTCTCCATACATTTTTTAGTAGGTTGCCTCGACTAATATGACAGTTAATAAATAAACGAAAAACGAAATAAAAAAAACATCATTGACGAAATACTTGCCAAGGTTATGAAAGAACAGGTTAAGACAAGCTCGGAGGCGGGTGACACCAAATGCTATAAACGCACTCACTGCAGATAGTGTGAGAATACAACTCGAAGAAAATGTTTTTTTTTTTTTTGGAAAATTAAGAATTTTGTTTTGTTAAGTCGCATTTTTCACATAAACTTCGCTACCATTGACGCAATCTGAGTGTCACCGCCTTCATGCTCAACTCAGAGTTGTCTTAATCTGTTCTTACAGAACCTTGATTCTTGCAGGCTGTATGACAGATGTGACATTTGTTTGTACACATCCCAGAGAGATGCTAAGATAACGGCTGGGACGCCGTTTCGACGAATAGAGGGAACTTGTCGGCCTTTTTCATATAACGAATGAAATGTCAAAAATGGCTGACTTTTTCCAAAATTGGTCGGTTGTTTACAAAATAATTAATTTTTGACTACAATGATTCGAGAAGCAAAATATGGAAATACGTTCGCATCGGTGTCAAAATTAACGTAAAGGGTTTTATTTATAAGGTAATTTCGTATTATCTGAGATATACGCGTTCAAAAATTGGTCTCCAAAATTGCTTTTTTCAATTCGGAAATTGTGTACGAATACTGAATCTGATTTATGAACTGATTGCCTTACGTTAATTTTGATCCCACAAGGATCATATTAGCAATTTATTTCATTAAAATTGGAAGTATTTAAAAAAATCTGTGGTTATGTCTTTTTCAATTTGACAACTGGTCGCATACGGTTCAATTTTTTTCAGAAATGTTCGACAAATTCCCTCTATCCGTCGAAACGGCGTCCCAGCCGTCATATTAGCATCAGAGCATGAACACTCTCCCGATATCTCTAAAAATTTCAAAAGTTTTTTCGAATGAGACACACGCATATTATTTTTACCGTACATCGGCAAACACTCATACATCTTAATGAAAATAGCTCTCGTTGCATCGGTCTATTTAGGCCCTCAACATGAAAAGTTGTATACCAATTTTCTCTCCCTAGCAAGCAAACTCTCAAATTTACACCTTATTTCTTTGTATTCTACAAATACTATTCTATCTACATTTTGACTGACTACGCTGTAATGGCTGTAATGTACATGTTAATTCCAAAAGTCACTTGATTTTTTCACCACCTTAATAAAAGTAGTCTGGTTGCTAGAGAGGGTATTGTGTATACGCATCTGGTGTGGACGGCTTGATTTAGGCACTATCGCTTGTCGCCATCACTTTGTTCGGGCTACAACTCACGTCTCACAACTCACAGATGGCAGAAAGGTTAAGATAGAATGGAAAGTCTGTAGTTTTTATATTTCTTCTTACTCTGACGATTTTTCTTCACACTTTGACGATATTTCTTGGCATTTCTTCACACTTTGGCGATTTTTCTTGTTTCATGGTGGTTAAAATGCACTCCTGACGAGTTACGAGCAGTTGAAAGTATGGGTAAAAGTTTGATTTTTTTGGCGAACTTCTGACGGTTCTTGTGCATCCGAAAAGCAACAAAAACATTCTTGACGAATTGCCAAGAAAAATCGCTAGAGTGTGATGAAAAAAGCCAAGAAAAATCGCCAGAGTGTAAAAAAACGCTATGAAGAATCGCCATTGTATTGTGTGAACTCCAAAGTGAAAAAATACGTTTTTGATTGCTAAATCCAATGATATAATAGTGGGATAGATAGGCCTTCTATGTAAATATTTTGTTCAAGAGGTGATATGAAGCAAAAACAAATTTATGGTACTTACGTATTTTCGTACTTATTTTGAAATGTAGGCGCGAAGAAAATTTGCATTTTCACTTTTTCTTCGAAATTGGTTTAAAGGATTTCTTATGTGTTCAATTAAATATTTATCGAACTGAAAGTTATATTTCATATAAACAATCTCTCATTGTCCCCAATATTGAACTAATTTTGTGATTTTTTCCTTTTCGATCGAAAAATTTTTTATTAGAAATTTCGACGATCGGAGAATTCAATCAGTTGGCTGAATTTACAAACTTTCACGTTCAGTAGTAACTCATATAAGTATAGTTTATAATAAAAGTGTTAACATCGCATCGTCAAAATTAAAAAATGTTAAAGAAAATTGGTTAGAAAATGTGTGTTTAGGTAGTGAACAGTTTATGTGTAATTGATAGTAGAATTTTCTTTTAAAGTGGTAAAAGTTCGTTTCGAAAAGTCAGCAACAATTTCATGAAATTGTCAGAATTAATTTGAATGTGTAAGTGTGTGTATATCAAATGTATATTACACTGAGTTCACGATTTCGTCTACGTAATTCCTGTCTATTACACTATTATGTCATTGGCTAAATCTGATAGGGGATAAAAACCCCTTAAATTTTGTCTATCTGATCGAACATTACCTTTTTCATCAACGGATAGATTCCTTAGGATTGAACAAAACCCCTTTCCATTACCTTTCATAAAAAAATAAATTCTCTAGGATCAAACAAAACTTACAACAAAACGCCTTTCCGTCACCTTTCATAAAATCATAAGGTCGCTAGGATCGAACATAACGCCTTTGCGTTACCTTTCGTAAAAGGAAGATTCCCTAGAATCGAACATAACGTCTTTGCGCTACCTTTCGTAGAAGGATAAATACCATAGGATCGAACAAAGTCATCATCATTTTTGGTTGATTCGTTAAATCACCACGAAGAATTGCCAGAGTATGAAGAAACGTCAAGAAAAATCGCAAAATTGCGAAGAATCGCCATAAGAACTTTACCATTATTTGTGTCTCTTTGCGTTTCTTCACACTCTGTCGATTTTCCTTGACGTTTCTTCACACTCTGGCAATTCTTCGTGGTGATTTAAGAGGAATCACCACTTGGCAAAATTGTAGCCTACATTTCTGCGTTTTTTTATTATTTGATCGGCGATATCTTTAAAAAGAAAAAGTTTTTCAAAAATGTGGAACCATTATTTTCTGTAAAAGTATGTTAGCTTTAAATGAAAAATATTTTTTTAGCCATAGGTTTTATGTGCACCGAGAAAATCGTGCAGATTACCCAAATTTGCATAATCTGCACGATTTTCTCGGAGCACATAAAACCTATGGCTAAAAAAATATTTTTCATTTAAAGCTAACATACTTTTACAGAAAATAATGGTTCCACATTTTTGAAAAACTTTTTCTTTTTAAAGATATCGCCGATCAAATAATAAAAAAACGCAGAAATGTAGGCTACAATTTTGCCAAGTGGTGATTCCTCTTAACAAATCAACCAAAAATTTCTTGGCACAATGCACCTTACTATTCTTATTATTGTTCATCGAATCCACTCTTTTCATTTTCGTTTTGTTGGCTGCAATGTAACTGTCATCGAGCCGATATTTTTGTGACGTGTAATTGTAGATTTTTCATAAGTAAAGTTTAAACAAAATCGTGCAGCATTAAACGAGAATACTTCGATAAAGTTCAAAAGGCTCAGGCAAAATGCTAATTAACTTCGAATCAAAGTCTGCAAGGGTTAAGGGTCTATCATTTCATCCGAAAAGACCATGGATTTTAGTGAGGTAAATACGAAAAGAAAAATCTTTGAGACCAACCCGTTCCCGTTGTCGTCGCCACGATCGGTATCCTAATGGAATTTTCTTTTTATCTACAGTTTGCACAGTGGGGTGATCCAATTATGGGATTATCGAATGTGCACGCTACTAGAGAAATTCGATGAGCACGATGGGCCGGTGCGGGGTATATGCTTTCATAATCAACAACCCTTGTTTGTGTCTGGTGGTGACGACTTCAAAATAAAGGTACTTTTTAGTGACAATGCCGTGTGTGAGGGATAAGTTTCTATATTCTTGATAAAATCAATCACAGTTCTGGAACTACAAAAAACGTCGCTGCATTTTCACCCTGCATGGACATTTGGACTATGTACGCACGACGTTCTTCCATCATGAATATCCATGGATATTAAGTGCGTCTGACGATCAGACGATTCGCATATGGAACTGGCAGTCGCGAACCTGTATTTCCGTATTGACCGGTCACAATCACTATGTCATGTGTGCCCAATTCCATCCGACCGAAGATCAAATTGTTTCCGCTTCATTGGATCAAACCGTTCGGGTGTGGGATATCGCAGGTATTGCGAATCGTGACGGAATGAAAGGTAGGACCAAATTAGAACTAATTTTAATTTCGCTTGTTCATTTCGTTTGTAATTTGGTGTGCTTGTTATACATAATTGTGTTGGGGATTCGATTTACTGTTAGCACTTTTGGGATAATTTTGGTAAGGTAAGGTTTGTATGCTTGGGCATAATTTCTAGTTATTGTCAATAACTTTCCTAATTAAGTTTTCTTACTAAAACATCGGAGCCGGTGGAAATAATTCGTCGGCAGCTGATTAAGACACCATTCACTATGTGGGATTTCTGTCATTTACACTTCATTTTAAACATACTTTCTCCCACTTTTCTGAGCTAGACAAAGTGGTCTTCTGCCACTCCTTCTAACGCAACTGTCAGCTGAGGGTTAAAATCTAGATTGAGATAACGAAAGTAATCCAAACGAATTCCGGTAAACGCAGCGTCATGTCAGAACTATTTGACGCGTGTCACGTGGAACTAATGAGTCTAGTCTTACGTTTGTGACAATTGTCTTTTGGGTTTCAGATGTGGTGGGTTGATCTATCGCTACGCAAAAACATTTTCCCATTTCGTGTCAAAAGTCATTTTAAATTTAACTTCTAGTTTAGGATTATGGACCATTGGATTACCGCACAATGTTTAGAAAGCTGTTAAAAGTCCTAGATTCAAGCATTAAGAATTCAATTGAGAAAAGTATTAAGTTTCAACCTAATTGGACGTGGTCTGTCTTGTAATAAGATATCTACAGACAATAATGCTCAAAACTGGTCGGCTTCCAAACCTGATTTTGATCCAAGTCTGAATTAGATTCGGGTCAAGTCAGGTCTTAATTTAGAGAATTTAAATTCTGAAAAATTCTGAAATTTTCAGAATTTTTCGGATTTTTTCAGAATTAAAATTCTCTAAAATAAGACCTGAATCAGGTTCCTGTCAAGAACTTGTTCCGAACATTAAGAGGAATTTACAGCTTTCAATAGTGGCAAATTGCAAATTGACAATCACCTGTCACGCCATTTTAGCGATGCTTCGAATTATCTTTTTTTAATTTAGATTGAAGTACTTTACACATCTTTCACTAGAACTGTTGTTGTCCTTGTGAGTTTTCTGTTATTTTTCTTTCAATTTTTTTGTTTTTTTTTTGTTTTGTTTTACTTTGAGACAAAATGCAAATCACCAAATCACTAGTTCTAATTTGGTTCTATGTGCCCGCAAACTGGTATTCAGTCTTACAGCTCAGCTCGTTCATACATTACTTATTGCTTTGAGCAAAAATAATTTTCGTTTCCGATTTAAGGTCTTCGTAAGAAGAATGTTGCTCCAGGACCCGGTGATGATTTGCCGAAGTTACAAGGCACAACGGATCTCTTTGGTGCAGCCGATGCGGTTGTTAAGCACGTATTGGAAGGTCATGATCGCGGAGTCAATTGGGCTAATTTCCATCCGACATTACCGTTGATCGTATCTGGAGCAGACGATCGACAGATAAAATTGTGGCGCATGAACGAATACAAAGCTTGGGAGGTGGACACGTGCCGTGGTCACTACAATAATGTTTCCAGCGTTATGTTCCATCCGCGACAAGAATTGATTATTTCGAACAGCGAAGACAAAAGTATTCGCGTTTGGGACATGACGAAACGACAATGTCTTCATACATTCCGTCGTGAAAATGAGAGATACTGGATTTTGACTGGCCATCCTACATTGAATTTGTTTGCTGCTGGTCACGATGCTGGTAAGTTCTTAGCGCACATGTTCAACTCGACGAATTGTTTAATCATTTCGACTTAACTTTTATTAAAGGTATGGTGGTGTTCAAGTTAGAAAGAGAGCGTCCAGCGTACGCAGTCCATGGAAACATTTTGTATTACGTCAAAGAACGTTACTTGCGAAAGCTTGATTTCACCACCACCAACGATTCCGTGGTTATGCAACTTCGAGGCAACGGAAAGTCTCCCATTCACAGCATGTCCTACAATCCGGCACTGAATGCCATTTTACTCTGCACACGCACAGCGAATCTTGAAAACAGCACGTACGATCTGTACAGCATTCCCAAAGAATCAGAATCCCAAAGTTCGGAGACAGACAGTAAACGTTCGTCGGGTGTCACTGCCCTCTGGGTGGCACGAAACCGATTCGCTGTATTGGACCGAAACAATCAGCTGGTCGTGAAAAATTTCAAAAACGAAGTCACCAAGAAGTGCATGTCGCCGTGTGAAGACATCTTCTACGCCGGCACGGGAATGCTTCTGCTGAAAGATCCAGATTTCGTGACCCTGTTCGACGTTCAACAGCTTCGTGTTATCGCTCAAGTAAAAATTGCCAAATGCAAATATGTCGTTTGGTCGGCCGATATGTCGCATGTCGCTCTGCTGGCAAAACATACTGTTAACATTTGCAGCCGAAACATGGAGCTATTATGTTCGATTCATGAAAATACTCGCGTCAAGTCCGGTGCTTGGGATGATTCTGGCGTTTTTATCTACACGACCAGCAATCACATCAAATACGCCATTACGAATGGTGACCATGGAATCATTCGAACATTGGATTTGCCAATTTACATAACGCGAGTGAAAGGGAATCAAGTATTCTGTTTGGACAGAGAATGCCGAACTCGGGTGTTGAACATCGATCCGACTGAATTCAAATTCAAATTGGCTTTGATCAATCGCAAATACGAGGAAGTGTTGTACATGGTACGCAATGCTCGACTAGTCGGACAAAGTATTATTGCATATTTGCAACAGAAAGGATACCCAGAGGTGGCATTGCATTTCGTCAAAGACGAGAAAACTCGTTTCGGTTTGGCATTGGAGTGCGGTAACATTGAGGTAGCATTAGAAGCCGCCAAATCACTCGACGACAAGGAATGCTGGGATCGCCTCGGTCAAGCTGCATTGTTGCAGGGTAACCATCAAGTTGTTGAAATGAGTTATCAACGCACCAAGAATTTCGATAAACTTTCATTCCTGTATTTGATCACCGGCAATTTGGAGAAATTGAAGAAAATGAATAAAATCGCCGAAATTCGAAAAGATGTTTCAGCGCAATACCAGGGCGCTTTACTATTAGGTGACATCAAGGAGCGTATTTCAATTCTGAAAAATTGCGGCCAACAATCTCTAGCTTATTTGACCGCAGCAACTCATGGATTCGAGAACGAAGCAGCCGAATTGAAGGAAGTCATTGCTGCTGATGGCAAGCAATTACCAATTGTGAATCCTGCCGCAAAATTCTTAAAGCCACCGGTTCCAGTTCAACAAGCAGAAAGTAACTGGCCGTTGTTGACCGTGTCAAGAGGATTCTTTGAAGGTAACATGAACAATTATGCCTCGCCTTCATTGTGTAACATAAATGAATTTCAGGTGCTATGTTATCGCGTGGCGCTCAAAATGTCAATCAGGCTCTTGCTGCACCAGAACCTATTATTGACAGTGGCGAACCTGATGGATGGGGTGCTGATGCTGACATCGGACTTGGCGATGATGACGACGAGACTGGTGAAATGAAAGATGCACTCGAATCACAAGAAGGTGACGGTCCTGGCTGGGATGTAGGAGACGAAGATTTGGAACTGCCGGCAGAGTTAATGTCAAAAATGTCCAGTAGTAATGCTGGAGAAAGCGGAGGTGGTGGCTATGAAGCACCCACTCGCGGAATTGCACAGTCACAGGTCTGGGCTAATAATACTAACTTGATTGGCGATCATTTACGCGCTGGATCGTTCGAGAGTGCATTTAGATTGTTAAACGATCAAGTTGGTGTGGTCGATTTTACAGCGTTTAAGCCTTTGTTTATGGCATTGTTCAATGCATCCAGGACATCATTCTCAGCACTTCCAAACCTATCGCCATTGGCTGGTTATCCGCAACGGAACTGGAAAGAAATAAATGCGAAAAAAGCCAATCCCACCATTGGTGTTAAGTTGAACGACTTGGTTCAACGTCTACAAGTTTGCTACCAACTTACCACTGGTGGTAAATTCACCGAGGCAATACAAAAACTTCAATCCATTCTAATGTCTATTCCGCTTTTGGTCGTCGAGAATCGACAAGAGATAGCTGAAGCACAACAGCTGCTCAGTATTTGTAGAGAGTACATAGTCGGTCTGAAGATGGAAACAACGCGTAAAGGTTTACCGAACGATACCATTGAACAGAGAAAACGCCACTGTGAAATGGCTGCATATTTCTCGCATTGCAACATTCAACCGGTTCATCAAATATTGACTCTGCGTACTGCACTGAACATGTTCTTCAAGCTCAAAAACTACAAAACTGCAGCATCATTCGCTCGACGACTTTTGGAAATGGGACCACGGCCAGAAGTAGCACAACAGGCAAGAAAAATTCTGCAGGCATGTGAAGTGAGTCCTGTAGACGAACACGAACTGCAATACGACGAACATAATCCCTTCAATTTATGTGCCTACACTTATCGCCCGATTTATAAAGGAAAACCTGAAGAAAAGTGTCCACTGTGTGGCGCTTCATATAATCCATCCTTCAAAGGTGTAGCGTGCAATGTGTGTGAAGTGTCGGAAATTGGAAAAGATGTGATTGGACTACGTATATCACCGTTGCAGTTCCGATAGAAGAGCGATATCTTTGTTATCCATTGTACAGATGCTTCATCATCTCTTATTAAATAATCACACAATTATAATCCGAGTTTTTATTTCCTAACTTCTGCTGAAAGATTCAGGTTTCAACAGCATTGTGCTTCCTCCTAGAAAACCAAGATTAATCGTTCGTCATCTGTGCACCAGATTTATATCAAAGTGGGGTGGTTTTTTGTCCTATCTAAATTTCATAAAGACAAAAAAGAGTTTTCTATTGCTTCTACTCGACCCCAGAACCATCGCATGGTTCAGTCGACTTTACGTGCTTACGAAGTTTTCGATCTGAATTTTGCGATTCTTTTTTGTTAGTGTAGTCCAACAAGCAACTTCTTCATGAACCTAATCTAAAATTCTAAGAATAATTCAACCATCTGCCCAATTCTGAAAATACGCGACCAGGATAGATGTAGAATATCGAATCAAACTGAATAGATTAAGGTTAGCTCGTTTAGTATGCGTTTATTACATAGGTGGAAGTACGGGTTTTCAGTGGATATATACTTTGGGTTTAGACGAATCTACGATGAGACATGAGCAGTTGAAAAAAAAACTTTTCATTTCACTAAATATGCGTATCGCTGTAAGGCCGAGGTCCTCCTTATTCAAAATAATTAATAATTTAATCAAATAATTGCATTAGTGAGGTCACAGCACTCATCAAAGTTCACCGAGGTTACATCGATTTTGAGAAATTTTCCGGAAGTCATATTTTCTGCCGTTTATCATCAAATTTTATTAAGGTAATATTTGCCCCAGTAGTACTCGACCTCAGCTTTCCAACGAACCCATACACACCCGTGTCCTCGCCACCTTACGGAAATGAAATTCGGACTACGAAACCCAATTTTTCGACTTTTGGCCACTTACAACCAGCCAGGTATGGAAGATCAAAAATATCTGGGACTGGTTTTGGAGCTTAGGCACCAAGGCCTAACTATCCATATAAAAAAAAGTCCCGGAATAAATAGCGCCAATTTCGGTCAGTCGAAATTCAAAAGAATCCCTCTTAGAAACTTCTCGAGGTTCAAAAAATCTAAAGTCATTAGAAAGGTAACTTCATGTAATTTTAGGGCAAAGTTGGGTCTAATGGGGGCTTGAAAGCATCTACGAGAAGTTTAAGTGTTTAAGTATATCTTGTAGTAAAAGGAAATTCTTTTCTTTTTATTCAGTAGATGTTACTACATTTCACAGATGGCACACATCGAATATATCAATATCTATTACTTCATTTTAAAGAAAGTTTTTTTCGAAATGTGCGTGTCTCGTGTCAAGATTGTGTTAGTCAAAGCAATTGTCAATTTCTGAATTCCTTACATTTTCCAATTTAATTTTTCATTTTGCAAATCCTTTTTTTTGAGTTAATTAAACTTTTAATATATGAGTATTCTAAAAAAGAGGATCTCTGACAACATTCAAAACCATGCCACCTTTCGACTGAATAATCAACGCCTTTGGTTCAAATTGCAGTACTCGTGGTGTATTCTCTGTGGGTGTGACGTGATGGTTTTTCATGAAATTGATGAGACCGATTTTCGTTTGTAATATCCCGAAGCGCTCACCCTGAATGAATTTAATAGAAATAAAAGTATTAGTTACCTGTGCTAGGAACAAAGTGCGCGGAGAAAATAGTATAGTAACAGCGACTGTATCAACAGTACCCAAGTAGCATTCAACGGGTAAAATTCGGTTGTACAACCGTTATTCAACCGCGGTTGTAAAAATTAGAAGATAACTAATAAGTTGTCGCAACGTTGCTGCAACGTTGTTATAACGGTTGTACAACGGTATTTGCCCAGTTGCAAAAGTTACAAAAATGTTATAACGAATTCGTCGCACAACGGTTATACAGCAAATTGGTTAAAAGTTGTTAAATGGTTTTATAACCGTCGAATAACTTATAAGTCACAATTGAAAATTCAATATTTTCTAACCAATCAGTCATCAGACCGTTGTACTGCCGTTTTACAACTTTTTCGTTAATCATCATATTTGTTCTTGAAGCCACATTTCCAAGAGTTTTTTTGGTGTTCAATTTTTTCTTTCTTTTCGATATTCGCAAATCACATAGTTAATGCACTCAAAATATGTAAGTACTGCGCAGTTCGCAAAGTTAAAATGTTTGTGTCATGGTTATTATAAAATACAAGCAAAATACTTGAGATATATTCCGTACAACTGCAATACACGTAACATAATTGACAATTAAAATTGCTCTCTCTTGTGTCGCCAATTAAACAAAATTTAATCCATCAATTTCACCTTTTTGTTAGCAGCTGTTGCCGGTCCTAACTCCTATCCTAACTCCTAAAGAAACCTAACAAGACATAAGAAACCTAACTTCGACAACAGCGGCAGACAAAAATAGTGAAGTCGATGAATAAAATGTTGATTTACAAATTGGCATAAAGAAAATTTTTCAAAATTTATTAGTTACACTGAAATAGCAGGTTTTCCATTACGATGATGCCGACAATTTTCACACTTTCACACACATTTTCAAACCGAACACTGAAACATGAAAAAAGTAGATGTAAAATCTACAAAAAATCGAACTTTCCATCATGGCGTCTTGATTCGTACTGACGGATAATGAACATTTCTATTAAGTTCCATGACCGTTTTACGACGAATTAGTTAAAGTAATGACTCGAACTTTTTGGTTGTATGACGGTTTCTGAACGAAAAAGTTTTCAACAAATATTATCGGTTAACTCATTGGTCAAATAACCGTTTTGCAACTAATTCGTTTAAAATTGGTTGATGACCAATTAGTTGTGTAACGGTTATATAACGAATAAGTTAAACTGAATACAACTTATTCGTTACATAACTGTTGTAGAACGAAAAAGTTGGCAACGAATTAGTAACGTTTATAACCGCGGTTATCAAATGCTACTTGGGATAATGTAATGTAATACTTACGATACAATTATGTGGGCCTGTACCTAGCGGTAGAAGAGTGTACGGAACAATCTTGTCTTTGTTTGCTGCGGAAAATCGTTCTGGATCGAATTTATTGGGATTCGGCCAATACTGTAGATTTCAAACGAATTATTTAATTTCTATTTTGAAGAGTGCGAGTTTGAGACTCGTTACCTTTGGATCTCGTTGAATTGCAAAAACTGGTATCACAATTGGCATCTTGTGAGGGATAACAAAATTATCGTGCGGCTCTAGAGAGTATCCTTCGGGGTTTGTACACAATCTGTCTAAGAAGGGCAGTGGTGGATACATTCGAAGCATTTCTAAGAAGAAGAAAAAAATCAGTTCTATCTGGTTGAAGGTTTATAAACTTAATTTTACCTTGTACGACCATATTTAGATAAACCATATTCTGTACAATATCGTAGGTAAGTTCACCCTTTGATGCCAACAAAGTTTCCTTTATTTCCTGTCTGAGTTTCCTTTGTATATCGAGTTGAAAAGCTAACTCATACAATCCAAACGACATTATGGTCGAACTTGTTTCGTAGCCCGCCGTAAAAAATACTGCTGCCTGAGCAACAATGACATCATCTTGGAAAACTGCAACAGGTGAGTACATATTAGTAGTAGAACAAAGCCAATTTTCTAACTGAATATTACCAATGTTGGTTGCAGTTAAATTTTTCGATTTATCTTCGTTTTTGAGGGTGATTAACGTATCAATCAAGTCATTTCGAACTGATCCCGTTCTTTCCCTTTCACCAATAATGTAGTTGATGGTATTCCTTAGGAACGTAGTAGATTGTTTCGAAAAGGCCTTGAAGAAAATTGGTCATTTATTTATCTCCTATCGAGAGCATTGAACTAGGTCATTTCCGTAGCAACTTTTTCGACTTTAAAACTCTAACGCCGAAAGTTTCAGTATGAGTTTGCAAACCCTATTTTTCGTTCATCTTACCCATCTAAGATTGGGTTATGACATCTACCAAGCTCATCCTCGAGTAGTGAGGGGACAAAGTTCGTTCTTATCATTTTCTAAACTCATTCAAACTAATTTTAAGTAACAGTTCTAATATGTCTGATAGTCTCGCCTAAAACCGTTTTACACGACGCAAAGGTCGAAGATTTGTAAATTCATTTTTTTGAAGCGATCAACACAGTATTCTGGGCACTGTCTCTTGTCATCTATCCACTCTCTAAAAAAAATAATTTTGAAACACTTGGTCCGAAACACACGAGTAATTTAGCATTGATTGGATCGACAATTATGCGGCGTTTAAAAGTAAATCATGCATTTAACGTACCTTAAATTTGAAGAACGGTACCAACTCAGGTACGAAAAATATACTTGAAAACTCCACAGCTCTGTACCAGTTAAAATCAAAGATTCTTTTACCTAAAAACGATTTCAGTATTCCCGTGAATATCACAGACATCATACTTAGTAGACAAATACATACCATTTTTGCGAAATTCACTTTCAGGATTTTTTAAACTATTTGCTTCAACACCATAAGCACATGATGCGATAACATCTGATTAAAAAAATAATTCATTTCTAACCGTTCAACACGTTTAAAATACTGTTTACCTGTTGTGTACCTAGCCAGAATGTCCTTAATGTCGGTAGAAAATGTTTGTTTGTTTTCATCGAGTTTAAACGATAACAACGTATCATTCATTTCATTTCCAATATTTTTCATTAAATGAAACATTTGCTTCATTTTACCGCTTGTGAAAAACGGTGACAATCTTCCACGAAGAATTTTCCAAGCTGGATTGCGAATGAAAAATAAGTTGGTGCTACCCAGAATGTCTGTATGGATGTCAGATGCTGAGTGTCTATAATAATTAAAATGTTCAGCTAAATTCGATATCTCACTAGTAAGGCGAAGGTTTTGCTGTGACAAGGACACGCAAATAGTCTGTAATTTTCAGAACGTTTTGGTACGAAATTCCAATTGAGCTGAAATTGAATGCATAAAAATTACAGTAAACCTTGACGACATCTTTGCGCTTACTGTTACAGTGATCGGCATAACCTCCATACTTAAAACCTCGAATAAAACATTCTCTTTGTTGAATTTAGGAATCGATGTGTTAACTAATGGAAATGTGTGAAATTCGTTCAGGGTCGTAGCTACTAACGGACAATCTTGACATGACCCATCCTGAGAGTTGCGGGAAACTGATTTTCCCTTAATTTCACATTATAAAAATATTTTGGCCGTCTCTGTGCCCACCTAGAGAAAACCATCGAACTACGGCCATGAATTTGTTGGTCTGATCCGTGGGCGAGGCCAATAGTGAGACAAGAAGTAGTTTCCATTATTTATTTGTTATGTTACGTAAGCTAAAATACTCGAGGTAAAGTTTGGCTGTTTGGCAGCCCTGAGACTGATGTAAATTAAACTTAATCACGCAAATTGAGTCTACCTATCTCTTATAACTAGTACCAAATTTTATGAAACTTACCGATCGTTGAATGAGTTAAAATCTTTCACCAAAACTTTTTTTATTAACTCAGGATCTTTGATGACCAAAGCAGGTTTGTGGAAGAAATGAATTCCAACAATTGGTTTATGGCTTGTTGCTTGATCATTGTAAATATCAGAGAAAATCTCAGCTACACTTTTGCGAAAAAGCAGAAGATCCAACAAATTGCCAGCAATCGGCTTGGCTGATATAAATGGAATTTTATTCCGTTTCCAGTAGGAATTGATGTACAAGCTGGAACAGTACAGTCCGGTCAGAATAGTTAAGATAAAACATATCAGGATTTCCGTTAAACCGAACATTTAGTCAATTCACAATCAATTTGGCAATTCACTAAATTTAGATGTTTTTAAGATATATTGTCGACGAAGGCTAAAAACTAACTGAGAGATAATTGAACGTAAAAAGTAGTATAAATATTGATGAAGAGCGAAAATTTTATTTAAAAAAAAAAAAAACAATCGGTCGGCGAATTTGCATGCAAATTTTTTCACTGTACGAATGTGGAATTGTAAATGCTTTCGTACACTTATAATTATACTAACGTTTGATAATAACAAAAAAATGATTGCCAGTCACTTTAATAGTTGTTTCATACAGATTCATCTTTTCCATTTTTTTTTTGTTTTGCTTTATTATTAAACGAATTGCGTTGTTTTTAGTGAAAACACGCAAAACCAAGACAGTGATGATATATGAAAGTTGTAAAAAAATATTGAACCATCATAAGGACCATCAGAGCGCAGTGCGTAAAACTCGTAATGTTCTATGCGACATGGTATACAGTTTTAAAGTATCAACAGTCCCATCCAAAGGTTTCTGTGTAAGACTCTGAAAATTTCTGGAAATTTTTTTTTAAATTTTTATCGTGACTTTTTCGGAATTTTTATGTTATTGCGGCATACATCTATGACTTCTTTTGTTGACAGTATCGGGATTGCATACAAAATCTTACACTTCATTATAGCTTTAACACCCAATTTTCTATAGACCACATCCATGTCACCGTTTACATTTTGTCGTTGTCACCCAGGTCGCACTCTGTTTAGAGTGAAAACTTTGCTATAATATGTTTTTGTATGTTGCAAAGTCATGCTGTGTCAGTCACGGAATGTTAAATTAAACCAAATGAAACTTTTCTTGTTCTAACGGAATCGCTTTGTCATTGTAAAAATAAAGAAGTCTACGTATGAAACAAGTATAAAATTAAAAATTTTATCTACCTAGGTGAAATAATAGCAGTGAAAAAGTGCTATTATTTCGCCTTCGGTAGATAAAATAGCGTATTCACCTCTGTCCAAATGTTTATTTAGACACTTGGCGTTATAACATTCGCCTTCGGCTCATGCAATAACTCCCCAAGTGTCTAAATAAACATGTGGACAGAGGTGAATAATCTAATATTACTTTACTAGTGAGGTAATGTGGCCATTCCCTCACTAGTGAAGACCCTTTCCCTCGCTCGTAAAGTAAAACGCCATACTTTACACGTGAAGTAATTTGATATCTCGTATCACGATGAGTAAAAGTACCTCGGGCTGAAGCCCTCGGATACTTTTACTCATCTGGATACGAGATATCAAATTACTTCACTGGTATAGTAATGTACTATTAGCATGCAGCACTTAAAAAAAGAATCGATCTATCTTGTAATAGGACTAAAAGTCTTTTTTAGCGTGTGAGAAGTTTCCAGAAGGCGAGACTTTTCGTCCGTGGTACGAATAGTATTTTTCATATTGGACGGAGAAAAAGTGCGACGAAGTTGGAAGTTGCACTTTTCGGGTCCTAGGTATGAAAACAGTATTTCCAAAGTTTCCCGGAAAACCTTTCAAACCTAATAGTGTTCATCCTCGCAGTAAAACACAAATATTCCTAACGACACATTAAATCTTTTAGCCTCTAGTACTTCATAGTGAATGTCGAAATTGTGGTTTTGTGTGTGCAGGAGGAGTCAACAGTCAACATTAATATCAACGCTTGAGTGGACAATAAATTTCATTTTAATTATTCTTCTCCTCGTTCTTCTTCGACTAAATCCAAATTAAGTCTCCTAGGTCTATAGTCTACTATTTTATGAAGCATATTTTTAGTTGGGGCGCTCACTATTGCTGTTAGACCTGGCATTACAATGGCTTGTTGTTGGCGTTTTATTGCTCTCTTCACGATGTTCGCGGGTCGATTTTGCGCGTGCCGTCGTCGATGTTCGTCCCAGTGCTCTCGACGACGTTCCTTCTCTTCTTCGCTTATTTCCGGTGTATCATCGAGATCGGCAAGATGTCGTTTCAACGCTTCTTTTAGCTTCTTCTTCTCTTTGCTGGCTTCCTTAGCTTTTTTAACTTTTGCAGTCTGCTTATTTCGCTTTTTTCCGGCGTCAGTTACGTGAATGTGACCCGGCGAAAATTCAGGGATAGATGCGTGTCGAATGTTTCGGTCCGAATTTTTTTGTCTTCTCGATTTGAATCGATTTCGATTTTCTTCCAATTGATTTTTTTTAGGATATAATGTAAAGTCATCAACAGGAGTTCCGCCAGTCGCTTGAGGAAATGACATATTAATTTGGATAGTTCGTGCCTTCGTAATTAATTTTTATAATATTTAAATCTCTAACCAAAGTTTTCATGAAAGCAATTTTAATAAAATTAAGAGAGCTAGATTGCTCAGTTCATTATGGACGATACTTTCAAATCAACAAACAAGGCAAGTCACTCGAGAAAATGCAATTTCCAAGTTTTTTGCCTAGGTGAAAACAACGTTTTTTACAACTTTCAGCGGAAGGGAGAAAATGACGATTTTCTCGCTTGAGTTGTGAAAAAGCTAAGAATGATGTGTCCTTTGGGCAATGACATTATTTATATACGTATGTGTTTTGGACGAATGATTTTAGGCAATTTCCCGAGCGGTAGCCCGAACCTAGCGAATGGACGAAGACCCGAGGCTCAATGCACCCGTTGAGAGTTGTATAATTTGGTTCAGAATGTAATGTTGAGAATTAATTTTCTCAATCTTTTCAAACTATCGAACCTAGTCTGTGGTAAATTCGATCGTGATCGACAAGGACGCCATGATAAAATAATATTGGAAGTCATCGATGCAAATATGCTATCGTTTCAAATACAAGTGATTTTTATTTTATATTGCCACTTAATTGTCTGCTCATCAACGAAAAACCTGTATGACGAATATAACGATAAACTGGAACTCCTATCAGACTATGAAACGCAACGTCAAGAATCAAGTAATAATTCAATCACCATTCCAACACACCAATTGAAACGAAAGTGTTATTAATCGTAACGATGATATATTACAGACGATCACTCATGCGATAAATTGGAAGAATCTCCATATCCGCAGGACGACGAGGACTCCATAGTCGATAAAATTGATTGGATTAAAAGAAATCCCGAAAAATTTCAAAATTTCATCATCAATTTGAATGCTGATAACAGTTTGAAGTCGAAGCGACAGGCTCAATTTGATAAAGTCGATGGTCCAGTGACGTATCCGGAAGTGATAGCAAATCCTTTAAACAATATACCACAGCCGGCACCGTCAGCCGATGCGATGTCGTACGGAAATTTTATTAATTTCGCTGATCCGACAAGTATAGCTGGAGGAAATAATTCGAAACCATCGCCCGTTACACCTGCTGCACCAGTTCAATCAGTAACCGTAAAAAATGTCACTAATTCACCGGCAGTAGTTGCTAATACGACCAAAGATAGTGAATGTTCTCGATTCCTAAGTTCAGATAATGCAACAGCAGTTTTAGAGAAAGTGTTGGAAGAATTGGAATTGATAAGAAAAGCTAAAGAAGGAAATTCTACACCCGAAGGTATAATAAACGTTCCATGTAAATATCAACCAATCATGAAAATAATCTTTGAAGGAGCTGCATGTAACATAATTGGTTCATGGAATTCAGAAGTTATTGGACTGAGATTTGATATTTCTGCAAAGAATGAAACCACAAATGACCTAATCGTTAAACTAAATGAACACAATCCACCGAAACGATTGACGCTCATGAATACCAATTGGACCACAAGTGGATATATTCTACGAAGACAAGGAGGTCCGTTTTACTTGTGGGCTTCCAAGAATAAGGAGGATACTCTGGCAACATTTACAGGTGATTGCTTTGTAGCGTATACCTGACTTATGGTGTTGGACAAGATTGGAAGCACCGATCAGAATGAAGTGAAGGATTAAGATGTTCTTCTTCGATCTAGGTATTTGTAAAAATTGTGGAGAAACTGATACCATATTCGGGACCTGGAGTATTGTTCATCCAGCAAAAGATTGTAGAGATCTACAAATGGCCATCGAAACTAAGCGTGATATTTTCCGCAAGGAAACGATACATACGAGGAAACTGGAAAAATTAAGTAAAATCAAAAGTAAGTTGACCGTCAATAACGACTGATATTGTGATGGTTAACAATTTTTTGTTTGAATTAAAATAGAAAATTCAAAAACCGAAACTGAATTGTGTGTGGGATAGTCCGATAAGATTCACAATACTTTCCGGTGCACCACACGATGATCAAATCATTTCCAAGCTTCTTAATATCGTTCAAGTATCGAGTCTATTATTTGTTATTCGACAAATTAAACTAAAATATTTTACTTCATTTATTTTAGCACGACTTTTGATATATAAGACAGTCCTAGATAGAGTTGATTATTCATTCTCCTCGTCATTGTCGATAACAAATGAAGCGCCCTCGACCCTATTATAACAGGAAACGCAAAAAAAAAAAACGATTGTCGTAGAAGTAGAATACGTAGATTTCTGTTCCAAATGATGAAAAAAAAATCTGTGAAAATAGTCTTTCTAACAAATTTTGAGTCAAACCAACGCACTTCAAGCATGGATGCTTTAAATAGTGTACTGAAATTGGAGAGTGTGTCATACAACTATATAACACTATAAAAAGCAATGTCATAGTGCCCTATTTGGCATCAACTGTCGACTATGATCACGTTTCATAAAATGATCACTTTCGCTTGGTCAGAGGACTTGTGTCAAAAAACTCTTTCAAGGATTTTTGACTGATTGTACTGAAAATTCGGAGACATGAGTATCGATGACTTTCTTTTCGACATTACTCACCATTTCTTCAAAAAGTTGTATCATATCGTCGAATTTTCAGTGCAATCTATATAGCTCGCCGCTCGATATCATTTTGCTCAAAATACTTGTTCCATAAAGTCTTATTGCATTTCAACGTACTTATCAGCTGATAAGAACTAATCAGAGGAACAAAATACTTCGAAGAAGGTAATTACTCTGTCGAGATAAGGAAACTCATCGAAATTCAACTTAAAATTTGAGGTGTCAAATAATTTATCGATCGATCGATTTATTTAATCAAAATAACTAATTCGAAACAAATAAAAAAATGAACTTCGTTCTAACAATTTTAATTGTGCTGTGTTCCTGTTACTTACATTCCATTCTCGGCCAACAATCAAACTTAGTTTGTACCCAAGAATTTTGTAAAGTAAGTTGAAGCTAAATTGTTCAGCATCCAAGTGATTACAATCCAATTTTCTTTACAAAAAATTAAGCATTACAAAGAAATGACGGGCTGTCCAAATTTACCAGTGGGATGCGTGGTACAAAATGCAACTCACAGTGGTAACATATTACCTTCGGCCACACCGTGCAGCTGTTGTGAAGTCTGTTTGGAGCATATACGTAAGTGCTTCAGCAGCACAATGTTTGGTTTTTAATTATAGATGTGTCGTAATAGAGGAAGGAGAATATTGTACTATCGGCTCACCGGGCTCACCTGTCCCATCAACAATATGTGGACCTGGACTAAAATGTGCTACAGTTAGTAATGACGATCATCCGAGATGCATGAAAAGTTAGTGAGACGTTATCCAAATTTGATATTTTACTAATCTATCGTCTGTACAGTGGATGATACAGAGTGCTTTAAGCAACAGATTGAATTTGATATAGCCAAGAAGAATGGAACTATCGGAAAATGGATGCAAAGACCAATGTGTGATGACGAGGGTTTCTTCAAACCTGTGAAATGTATTCCCGATGAAATGTAATTTTATCATAGCATTGTTGCTGGTATGTTACTCTATTGCAAATTAGTCTAGACATTATTTCATTCAATTAGATGCTACTGTTTGGATAAAAACGGAAATCGAATATTTGGTGAAGATGTTTATTCAGAGACAGCTGATTTCACAATGAACTGTGGTAAGAATCACAGTGAAAATATATTTTGTGCTATTCTTTGACTGTAGCAAGCACAACATTTCTGTTATAGAATGCTCCAGGCTGGCCTCAACTTTCAAGAACTTAATGCCCTCTAAATATCCACAACCAACAGCTAGATGCTTAGACGATGGATCATTCGATCCCATTCAATGTTTCGGGAATAAATGTGTCTGTATAAATAGTATGTACGGTGGTACGACCTCTGACAAAATGTACGACAATGACAAATTAAATCAAATGCCTTGTTGTAAGTAGCCCAACCCTTAAAGTTTTCTTTAATTTTAAATTTGGAATTTCTTCACTTCCAATAAGATAATCGTAAGATTCACAGAAGCAATACGGTCTACGAACATGACTGTGAGAAAATTGTTGCGGATAAATTGTCAGAGAAGTATCGTTTGGAAAGTGAAGGCTCCGTTGTAATGGATTTTAAAATAGACTTATGTGAACTCAATGGGTGGTACAAGCGGGTTCACGAGGACAAATATTCGTAAGTTTATTTTTGTTTTTGATTTTTTGATTTTTACGAAAATGTTTGCTGGGAATGCAATACCAGACTTAACATAAGTTTTGTTGCTATTCTATTTCATGGTGATTATTTGTGTTATTATAATATGACTCTCAGTATTGTTGAAAGGGAATAGAATTGCATTCCCTAAACAACAGCTCACTATCATTTGAGTACAATCATTAAATCTATTAATGCTAGCAAAAGCTGCGTCAATAAATATGGAATCCAAATCGGTAACTACAGTCTGCCGAAAGACGATCCAGAAGCGAAATATATGAATTGTCGTTAGTATTTTCATTGATAAAATGTGGAAATCATAAAAATTGAACTCTCGTCTTTTCCAGAATGTGCACGCGCCAATCTTCTCACTAACAACACGAATATCGAATGCTGTCGCAACGGAAATTATCCGAAGGTAAACACATTAATTGAAAAGGAATTTTCTTTTTCGATTTTCTTTTTTTCTCACTTTTGTCACTTCAACAGTTTACTTGCAAGAACAATGAATGCTATTGCCTTGATGAAAATGGCAATCAAGTGACGGCTGAAGTTCAAGTGGATGAAATTTTCACATTAAGATGTTATAATGATGGCTTTTTCTGTTGATTGAGACACATTTAAATATCCCATTACTCTTATACGTAAAATAAATTGATGCAAAGCTCGATGTATATATGAGTTTCAATGAATTTTGAGTAAAGGACGTGGGAGTTCGGCTTTTCACTGTCGTAAATATTTGTAATTCTTTTATACACGCAAAAAAAAAGTCGTACGGATAAAACGTACATTTCGACGATGAGAGTACAATGTACGAATAAAACGTATATTGGAAATTTCGCTTAATTTTTTTTTATTCTAGAAATAATACTATATTTCGTCCTTTGCCCACTTTACAGATGTGAGATTGATTGCTTTATGCACAACAAAGTAATGAGTGTCTCAAACTCAAAAAAAAAAACATTGTCACGGGCTGGAACTGAACTGGGGACCTTTCGATCTTGAGTCAATGATTTTCGCGGTGAGCTAATTGGATGTTGAGTTTCGAACAGTTTACTTCGAAGAGTTCTTTTGTTTGTCATTTTTTTTTAAACAAAGTTGAAAAATGATGTACGGTTTAGACGTAGCAACATTCAGGCCAATATTTTTTAATGATTAAACATCGAATTTCAGGTTCAGAAAAAAAGTAGAGTTTTCAAACTATAAAAAATAAATTTTTTGATAATTAATTTATGAAATTTCTGCCACATGTTCCTTTAAAAATATAATAAGGGTATTCCAGACCTGAGTTTAATTTTTTACACTCGAGTATAAAATATAAAGTATAAAATTTTGACAGAAGGGGCATATCGTTGGATGGTTTAGTAATTTGAAAATAATTACCACCAAAGTATCGTCGTTAGAGGTGTGCACCGCCGATTTTACGCCGGCGCGCCGCCGATTTTTTGCTATATTTTCGGCGCGCCGCCGCCGAAAAATAATAGCTCACGCCGCCGCCGCCGCCGATTGTATTTTCGTCGCGCCGAAATTTTATACGTTTAGTGCTTTCAGCCATTTTAATGGGCGGCAATATAAACTTAAATTGAAAAATCTATACAAAAGTGTGTGCCTGAGTACAAGGTTTTAGCAAATGTTTATCTCTCTTAATTTATAAGTCAGGTTTCTATATGCGTAGAAATGAGTTTTTGGTTAAAAAAAATTTGTAAAAACTTTGGGTTTTTCTTCTTACCTGCACTGTACGACAGTGATTTTGTTTCTGATGCTACGATAGGGTTATCTTCGAAGTAGCTTTCTATAACGTATCCTATTTCCATCAGTAGATGGCAAGTGTTTTATGCAAATTTTTAAATACTAGTCCAAAGAAAAAGTTTGCTGCTGTCTTGGGAAGGGTATCGATGGATACAACTGGGGATCACCATCGATACCCGAGGTCGAAATAGCATTTGTATTTTCTGTATCCTCACTTACCGTGAACCCTTGGGTACGTTACTCTATTTTCTGTGCAATGGAATGAAGCGTGGCAGACGGCAGGCGGCAGACGACGTTTCTCTTATTATCTGTTGATGCAGATAAGAGGAAGAAGAAAGAGAACAAAATTCAGTGAATCAGTCAAAACTGTGTGATACTAATGTAATTGTAAAGTGGCAAACTTAAGACCTTATATGGAATTTGGGTGGAAAATGGCGCAAATCACATGTTTCAGGAATTTATAAAGTGGAAAATCTTTTCGGTTTCAAGTTTTTTCGTCAAAAGACGAGATACGGGTATCTTTATTTTCAATTTTTAGCTGCTTTATGTAAAAAATTTGGGAAAAAATCATTTTGGCGTAGTCTATACACTTATTACGCTTATTACTTATAAATTTAAGTTTATCTGAATCTCTTATTTGCGAAAACCTTCTACTACGATCTCACTCCTACATCGAAGATGGACTAAAGCAACGCACTTCTCGCTCCTCGTTCCCTAACTAAATTAAATTAACACCAACAACAAAAACAAACACAACAACAGCCTGATTACAACAGAAAAATGAGAGCAAATAAGAAAAAACGAGAGTAAACAATAAAAACAAACAGAGCTACTTCAGCTCTTCCCTCCAAATTGTGAGTGATTCAAGAGAAAAATCGCTGTTTCGACCTCAGGTGTTAATAGCGGTCCCAGGCCAGCGTGGTCTGGCCATCGTCAGTTGCTCTAAGAACACCCTTCACAAGACAGCAGCAAACGTTTGACTTGAACTGGTATTTTAAAGTTTGCATGAAAACGTTTTGCCATCTACTGATGGGAAAGGACATTTCAGTGAAAAGCTACTTCGAATAAACCCATCGTAGCATCACATAACAGAAGTGCGTTGACTAAAGGCAACAGGAACGGGTATTGCATAAATTGAAAGTGAGTTTGCGTAAATGGCATACATTATAGTTGGAAATAAGAAACCTGCAGAACATCTAGTATGAAGATGTGACTTAAAATTTCCAACTGATAAGTTAACTTATATGTCATTTACGCAAACTCACTAATCATTCTTGGATTCATTAAAATAGATGTTTTTAAAATAATAGGTCAGTTATTGTACATTCAAAATATAAAAGGTGAGATACGTCTCAGTTGATTCCCCTTGTATAAGTGGTTGATACTTCAGATCGCAAGACAGTAAGAATTCAGTGTTTTTGCATTATTTTCGAAAAATTTAGATTTTTTTGTAAATTTATCGGCGCGCCGATCGGCGCACCGCCGCCGACTATAAATTTCTCCCGGCGCGCCGCCGCCGATTCCTTACCAGTCGGCGCACCGCCGCCGACTATTTTAAGATCGGCGCACACCTCTAATCGTCGTATAAGACAGTGAGCTGGAAAAAATTCTTCACCTACATGTAGCGCTATTAAATGACAACTAAAAACATTGAACGGCGAACACGTGCTCCCGTGTAATGTCATGAGCGCACAGTTTCGATAACTATTTACAAATACGAATAATTTCTTACAGCTAGTTTCAGTGATATCAGCTCTACAAATTTCATCAATAAAATAAAGATCCGACGATACTTTGGTGGTAATTATTGTCAAATTATCAACAATATGCTAGTTCTGTCAAAATTTTATAATTTATACTTTATACTCGAGTATAAACAATTAAGCTCGGGTCGGGAATACCCTTAATGTAGAGTTTTATTTAGAATACAATGATCATACGATTCTCCGTATGTTTGGACGTTTGGATATTTCATTATGTAAATTATAGCTAGCTTAAGAAAATCTAAGTACTTTTAAGGCAATGATGACTGGACCGAATCCAAATTTGTATTCTTGTTCTGAAATTTTCGAGGAAGTTAGATTTGTTAAGATCGGATGTTGTTGCAGATCTTATATATTGTTTTAGGCTACAAGAGATTGAAGATTTTAATCAAAAATAGATCCAATTTTTTAGCCACAACGCAACGTCTGTCAAGTCGGAATTCCCTATTTTTGATGTCGGATTCGGGCTTGTTGGTTGGCAATGGTAACTCCGATTCGATCAGAAACTTGTGAAATTTTAATGGTCTCATCAAAGGCCACAGCTCAAAATTAAATACGGAAATTCGTGTGATAAAATGAAATAATAGAATTCCTTTTCCTACGCTTTATATGAACCTCTTTTTCTTGGATGAAGTGTCAATAACCACGGATTAATTCGATCGAACTCTAATGGTTCTATTGGCAAGAAGTTGATTTTCCGCGGTAATATTAAAATGAACGTTACATTTTTATGTTGAAATTTTTTTGGTCGTATCAAAGCAATACAACAGCTTAGTAATTTAATATTACCAGACTAGCAATACAAAAATTATAAATTATTTGAAATTAATATTTAAATCAAATTGTTCTTTTAAATAATTTGTGAAACAATTGAGAAATAACTTTTGACATCAACACCAAACCAAATATTATTGTACGTCTTACATGTACACCATCCTACGTCTTAAACGTAAATCATCCTACGGCTAAAACGTACATTTCGACGATGAGACCAATGGTTGAGTTATCCGTACATTGAACGTCTTATCTGTACATTTTTCGTCTTAGACGTACATCACTACATCTAGTACGTAGAATGTACGTCTAAAATGTAGATTTTGTACGGCTTGAACGTACATCCGAAATTTCATTTTTTTGCGTGTACATTTTCTGAATATGCCTCTTGATGCCGGTATAGCAAATACACAGACAGGATTACGACTGTTATGGAGGCTTATAAAAAGTAAGAGGCGTGTGTAATGTCGTCTTATATTACAACTCTGAAATACAGTACACCAAATGATACCTCAACTAAAACAATAGCATCTTACAAATTACATACTTGGTCAAGGAAGTGAGTCGTGATTACATGAGTTTGAATGAGGGCGTGAGTATATCCGAGTGTGAACGGTCGTGAAACGAGTGAAGTGAAGCGAAACGAGTGTAATTTTTTTCACACGTGGATATATACGATACTAAGGCCTTGACACAGAATCGTGTTCGCCACGACAATTTGTTGGTGCCCTATGCGCCCCGCGGAGTAGGACAAGATGATGATGATGGAGATATATACGATACGAGGGCACACACTCAAACGAGTGCTTCACTGTTATTTAACGCCAGTAAAGAAGTTACTATCACATCCGTTAGAATAGACAGTAAAGTAGGTACTTTACGATCACAGTCAGGACCGAAGTAGGTATTATACATAGCAAATATAACTCAGCAAATATAACTCATCCTGATGTGCTAGTTTTTTTTTGGGAGTGGGGACGTTATAGTTCGACCCGAAGGAGATAACGGTATTTCCTCTTGTCAAACCAAAAATTTTGAACCACGATTTGAACCTGATAAAGCTCTTGCAAAACAAAACAACTCCTGGCCGCAATAAAATTTTGGGCGATATTTTTAAAACAAATTTCTAAAAATATCAATTTGCTTCATCACATTAAAAACATTTTGTAAGTAAGCTTCTTAAAGCTCTCAACGATTAAGTGGTTTCACTTGTTTTCGATTTAATTTCTTCTATCAACTTTTTGAAGACCCTTTATGTCTAACGAACCACTAAAGTGTGTATACCATTTTTGCATGTCTCTGCCTACATTACAACATATGTTTTCAGCTGAGGAAATAATTTTCAATGTGATTAGGGAAAAACACAGTTTTCTATGAAAATCTTAATTTATGCTGACATAACCATTAAGAGGTAGATAATGTGATTATTGTACTGCGAAACCATGAGCATGTTTTGTCACTTACAACTCGCGCATGACCTCATATACATGTATATATATAACCAACCATGTGCAGCATTAAATTTCCAAAGTTAATAATAAAACGGTTGTGGGAAGACGATGAACGGAGAAAAATCAGATAATTAATTTTTTCCGTTGTGCTTCAATGAGAAAAAAATCCAGACTAATAAGTATGGGAATTAAATGGACTCAAATGACATTAACCGGAAATGGTATTGGAAGGGACGAAAACCTGCTACATACAGAAAACAATTACTGTGCTCTTCTATGTAAGTATGTAAACAATCGAAGTTTCCCCGACACTGTGTGGATTTTGAAAATATAGCTGCTACGAGGTTCACGTATCTATTAGCCTTACAAAACTCCCAAAATTTTTAATTTCCCTGCTACATATCTGAGTTAGTCTCCGTCCCAATCTCTTATGATAAACCAGCCAATCAACCTCATATAATACCGCATTATATCCTTACCGCCAGACTGATGCTGTGGAAAATTTTTAGGTAATCGAGTATAACTTAACTTTCAAAGAAAAAATCCTCAAAATTATATTTTAGCAAAATGCTTACATAGTAGTAACAGTATTCCCCTGCCGAATGAACAGACAATATTTCGTTTCACCATTCTGTAATTTTCAATTTTCATTTTACCTACAGCTCAATTCCATTAATGATTTTTGCTTGCGTATATTTTCCATATAATACCGGGTACATAACCGATGTACGCATGATTGATCTGCATATAAATATGAAAGAATTTTCCACGGAAGTGGCAGTTTAACGTTTGTGCTAGAGGTAATCGAAAGAGCAAAAAGAAAAATCCAAAGTCCGAAAAGCTTGTATTTTGTTTGGAATAAATTGTTTGGCAAGATAAGTGAAAAGTGAAGGAAATAGTTTTGGTGTTTTAAATCTAACAAATACACAGTGGTTAGTTCAGTTGTTTCAAAATTGACTTGTGGTTGAATGTTAATACAATTCTATTTTTTGCTTTTCGATTTCATTCATAAAATCGTTAACCGACAACCAAAATTATTAACCAGGCTGGCCCGGCCAGCAGGCATTGTATATTTTTTAACTATAAGTGTTTCCTAGATATTACGTTTTAAAACGAAAATTCATTCCTCTTTTGATACTCTTCTGATGAGACTATAAAAAACTATAACTTTTCCTTATTGCCTCAAGAAGTCAAGAACGCGTCTATTAATAGGGTGTTGCGGATTTTTAAAACTTTTATCTTGTAAAATGGTAAAGCATCGTGCATTGTGATTTTCATGAATAGCTTCATTGTTTTCAAACTCGATTGGAGGACTTTTTTGAATTCTAATTTCGTACAGATTAGCTACCATCAAGCTTAAGTTTGATGTTAGAAAAGAATTAACTTCTCATGAGAACGAAGTTTGATTACTATTTACCAAAACAAAATTCCCCCTCTTATAATTTCAAAAAAATATCTTTTAGAGACTCTTAGTCGCAATCTAGCTCATATAGACGTTCGACGAAAACTGTTCAGAGGTCTACTAATTTTCTTAAATTTTCTTCATTTTTTTATATTGCTCTTAAGAGGCATAAATACTTAGTTGGAAGTAGAGTCTACATTTGGGTGTTAGCTTTTAAGAATTTGAGTGCTTTCCGAATCCTAGATTTTACTTTAGATGATATATTCTTACCAGAATCCTTGTATGCAACAGTTTGACCAGCTAAGAAAACTGAGTTGTTTATGAAAATTTCGGTCGCAGAGCTGGCCAAAATTAATTATTGTTTAAAGCTAACACATTCATGGTCGTTATTGCAGTTGTTACATTTTTCAAAAAGGACGATGAAAAGATATCATCAAAAATGAAATACGCACTCAAATGTAGGTGACAATTTTAGCTAAACATCGATGCTTCTTAATACACATGGATAGTTTAGCTGAAATTAGAGTCTACATTTGGGTGTTTCGCATTGTATTTTCGCTTTTTGAAAATTGTAAAACGACAGTAACCACCACAAATGTATTAACTTTCAATAAAAAAAAAGTTTTTTTTTTTTGTTTCTGGGAGTTTGACCAGTTAACAGTTTACCTAAATTTGTGTATTCTGGTGAGTTTCCTCAGACATAGTCAAACTGTCATAAACAATTCTGTTTATAGAAAGCTAACACATTTGTGGTGGTTATCGCTACCGTTAAACAAAATACGGTATGTACGTAAAAAATGCCCTACTGTAGGCTTTTCAACAAAGCATCCACTCCTCTTAATAATGAAACACAATTATGTAGATGATTGAATCTGAATATGCATAGTCCACGTACCATAAAAGAAATTTTAACAACTAAATGAGAACAAAAATTATAGTAACTTACCTGTTCCAAACTATTTGGGTTTTGTCCAGGATCATGACTTTGTAATTTGTATTATCAAATTATACCACTTGGGCCATAAGATTTGTAAGAATTTCACACGTATGCTTTTGCATATCTGAATTGCTGTCGTATCAATTTTACAGCAATATTGAAAATAAGTAGGAAATACTTGTCGAAAACAATTTTTTCGTTGAAACAACTTTCATGGAAACATCATCCCCAAGTAACGAACAATTTTCCTCGACCCTTATATGACTCAAGAAAAATCAGTGAACAAAAATTAATTACAAAAAACAGTTATTGAAGTTGCTGCACCCTACTGCATCTACATATTTAGAAGAAGCTGCACTTTTGTACTTTTTTAATTTGTTTTTTAATAGCAGCACAATATTCCATCATAAAATATTTAGAAATCGCAAACCCATAAAAAGGAGCGACTTGAAACTTGATTAAATCGACCAAATGCAAAATTCAGTATATACACATCGGTGCAACATGATTGCATGTTTGCATACAAAGGAACGTGTAAAACACAACACAAAGGCTCTTTTCAACAAAAGCTTTACATTTAATAAATATTTGTCGACAACGACAGATCTGTTTTAATTCTTGTACCGTTTGCCATTTGCAAATGAATGCGAACATTGAGTTTCGCTTCGATGTAGGATTATATAGTTCTTTGTTGACCCTTTGGAATCTGCATGTAATGGTGATAATGTCATCCGTAACACTTTCTGTTGTGTGTATAGATTTGTGTGGGTTGTGAATTTCTGCTTTGTTGCTTATTTGCAAAAATTAAAAATAGAGAATGAGGACCACTAAAACATCAGCTAGCGATCGTTAGTGCAAAAAGTGGTGCTTCTGGAAAAAATACTTCCGCACTCATAGCATGTAAGAAGGGTCGGCATTCTCAGAAGTCTAAAGCTTCGTTTCTAATAATATTATTTTCATGCAAAATAAAAATAATTAGTCTGCCCGTTCATATTAAGTTAATTTTTACTGTTAGGATTTCTGAACAGTTGCACCCAATGTAAAGTTTAGTGTTTCTAAAAAAATGTTCTTTAACCTTTAACAGACATTGACACAGCATCAGTTTTACTATCAGAGATTTATTTGAAATCTTTTACTTCATTTCTCTGAACATTCCCTTTAACTGTATAAGCCCGCGTTATTCACAGCTTGTCGTTTATTTTTGATTTCATCGATAACATATGCCAGCCTAACATGTTTTTTTAATAACTTCGTAAATTGAAAATTCGTCTAAAAAAATTTGAACAAAAAATACTCCCCTTGGATTGAATAGGATCACTTTATATCAAGTACTATTTTTAGGAAAAACATTTTCAATAATTTTCCCACACTTTTCCAAATTTTTCTCAAAAATATTTTTTTTTGAAAAATAAAGGAAAACATGGGAAAATCAAGGAACAAATTCAAGAAAATTCGAGAAAATGTCATTGCCAAAAATTGACCTTACATGCTACAATCTAACCAATTAATTTTCCCGAACAAATTCAAAATGTTTGATTTTGTTTGTAAAAGCAAAATTTTACTATTTTAAAGAAGTAACGATTGCATTCATTATTCTTAGACAATGATTCCATCAAGAGCCACACTGATGTTAGCAGTTTGCATCCTCCTGGTGTTGGTCATGCCTTCGATGTGTGAAGCCGCTTACCGAAAACCACCATTTAATGGCAGCATTTTTGGGAAACGAGGAAACAACAACGGTATATTTGATAGTAAATTAACCTTTTGGAGATGGAGATTGGATGAATTTTACGTAGCTTTTCCATTCAAAATGTATTGAGAGGGGGTCGCATTATAATTAACAAATTTTACTGACACTTAAAATTATAAAGTTAAGATCTTTTGTCCCCCTGTTATCTTATTTAACAACAGGAAGTAGGAGTTATTGATAATTTAAGAAATAATATTCTGAACAATAAGAAGTGTTCTCACATTTGTGTTAAGACAAAAAAATAATATGCTAACGTAACAAATTTTTATTACAGACTACGATTCTGGCGGTAAAGCATCATTGTCTTCAATGTGTGAAATAGTGGTTGAAGCATGTCAAAGCTGGTTTCCGCAAGACAAGAAGTAAAATGCATTTAGCACGTCCCTTAAACATGGTCTGAACAAAACCTGGCTGAAGACTTCAAGATTACGATAAGTAAAAAGATGAAAATTCTTAATTTTTATAAAAATGTATCAATGAAAAACTAATAAAAAAAATCAATTGAATTATAATAACTAGATTGAATGTATAAAACAATATGTTGAGTTAGTGTTTATGATTTTAATATTGTCAATAAATTTATGCCAGAATGAAGGTCTACTAAACTTCAATGTCTTACAATATTCTACCAAATAAAGTAAATTGATTACGGCACCTTGAACTATTTATTTATTAATCGATGTTGCAGTTGTTAAGGAATACACTTTTCATGCGTCGGGCTGGAAACGGGGGTCTTGCAGAAATTTTCTAGGGGTTTTCGGTCCCTTCCATGAAAAATAATGTGCATATTATGTGCGTTGTAGGTTATTTTCGCTTGTAGCCCGAACGAAGATAGAACAGTTAAAAAGTCTAAAGCCTGCTGGCCTGGACAGACACGAAAATTACTATTACTTTGTGTACTTTAGAACTCACTGGTAACTTTTCACGTCGTAAATATTTTATGTTCGTTGAGAATATAGCAAAAATTATGAAATTGAAATTATTATCACTCTTGCGTTCTCTTGCAAGCGAACAATGGCACTATTGGTTAGATGCTCGTAAAAAATATAGTTTTGACGTTAGACTCACATATGATTCAGAGGGATTATTTTGAAAGTTGACCTCAAGAAATCGAATGCATCTCCCAGTGGACTTCTTTTATGTATGTGCCCAGATAGGTATTGCGTATATTGATCCCTTGAGGCTAAAAACATTTTTTTTTCAAATTCCTCGATGCTTGCACACTGCACAGCTCTACAGAAAGCTGATCGAAAATCCGAAAACTTGCACTTTTCTTATGGACTCCACTGAGAGAAGCGTCACTTTCAAAAACAGCCTCTATTCCATCTAGGGATCGTAACCTTCTACGGGCTGCTATCATCTGTTATTGTCAACAACTTCAGAAATAAACGATAAACTGTGACTAATGCGTTATTATATAGCCAAACATACGTTTTAAAAAATTAGGTAAAAGGTTTAAAGTCCATCTCTTGAAAATACTTAGATCAAAATGAAGTAGTAGATCCGATAGTAAAACTGGTAAAACCGAAAATTGATAGTAAGGATTGTCTATATTTAACGAAAAAATTGTATTGAAGAGGGTTCAAAGAAATCAACTCACTTTCGATTACTATATACGTTTGAATTCATTCACAGAAATAGGTTTTACTTACTTACTTATATACAGAACTACAGTTATTATGATTTTGAGACATCAAAATAAAACAAAATCTACCAAAAAACGAAATTCTGTTATACAGTTGACTATGTCCTGTATATCGATTTTTTATATTTCCTGCTACAATCGTTCCACCTGACTGAATCGGTTGTTAATATAAACAACACAGAGCCAAACTGAAATGTACTGATG
The DNA here is from genome assembly GCF_014529535.1 of Bradysia coprophila. NCBI lineage: Eukaryota > Metazoa > Arthropoda > Insecta > Diptera > Sciaridae > Bradysia > Bradysia coprophila. Next base: position 5,034,329 of record NW_023503584.1, read on the forward strand.
CACGATGCAGTTCTGCGTTCTAACAGCAATCATTCAGTTCAATAAAATTCGTATTGTGAAAGAATCTATTCGATGTGTGGAGGAAATGTGAATTAATCAATATGTATGAACCGTACCTAAACCGGGAGAAACAATATCTGAAGATGAATGCTGAACTGGACAGTCGCTTCAAAGAAATTGATCCGATGAAAAGTGACAAAGTAGACATAATTAAACCGAGACTTAATGTGTTTGGAAATGGATCAAAAGTTAACAATCAGGGTACGAAGTCTGTGGTTCATGCTTCGAAACAAAAAAGAAACGATACAAAAAGCTCAGCTGCAGCTAGCTCTATGATCGATATGACGTCTGTAAATGTGAATCCAAACAACAGTGACACTGTAACATTGTTTAAAAATAAGGGTACATTTGACGATAAGCCGCAAAAGTTAAAGGCGCTTTCTACCGAAGAAAAAATGTCTAAGAGAAAACCAATAGATATCCCAGACAAGAGCATTACATCTTGTGAAGTTTACCAAAGCCAAGGCCAAGTGGAGCCTATGAATAACACGAAAAACAATGCAGTAATTGCGTCTCCGACAACTAATGACACAACAACGAAAAAGAACTTGAGCTCGGATGGTCTAATAAAGTACAATTAAAGACTCGTATTATTCATTACGGTTTCCTTAAAGGTTTCTGTTTATTTTCTATTTAGGTTTCTAAAATCGAAAGTGGCGATTTTAAAACAAGAATTGGAACAAAGTCAACAAGAAAATGTTAAAAACATTCGGGCTTACGAAGGTAGTGTTGAGTCGAGTAAAAAATTCGCTGCACAAATCGATCAACTAACAAATGAGAACACATCTCTTAAAACACAAGTTGAAAAATTGCAGAATTGGAACAATACTCTTGAAGCTGTTATGAAGGTAAATAATGCAAAATAGCAGGTCAAATCAAAAAACTTTTTTGTTCGTAGGAAAAAGATGTCGATCTGGCCACGTTAAACAAGGAAATCGTTGTCTTAAAGAAGCAAAACAAGGAAGTCAACCGTTTGCATAGTGTCTTGGATAAACGTTTCTTAAAATGTCAGGAAGATTTGGAACACCTTAAGAAAAACTTAGTACTTTCTCAAGACTGCGAACGTCAGCAACGGGCTGTTAACCAGCAACAGAAAAATTTCTTTGAAGATCAGATCAAAGTAATGAGCAAACAACGTACGGGTCTAATTTCAGCTTACAAAAAGCAATTACTTTTATTGGATAATCTAAAGCGACAAAATCTGTGCTTGGAACAATCGAAGTTGCTTCAACTTGCTGAGAAAGATTTCATGAAAATTTTGGACTGGAATAGTGATCAATGAATGCAAAGCGATGACTATTCTTTTAACTTCCAACTTTTCCAACAATAAAAGTATTATACGAAAAAGCTCGCCGTTTTAATTAATTTTCGAGTGCCGTAACAGAACAATGCATTGTTTACAACTAATCGTTTGCGATGCGCTTGCCATCGAAAGGTTAATTTCGATTTAGTTTCATTCGCCGTAATGTAAAGACAAGAGTGTGTTGTCCTCTTGAATTTTTATTTCAAAGCAGGGCCTGTTATTGGTAAATTGATTTAACGGATATTTACTGAATTTATAATGAAACATAAATTCGGTAAATTTTCGGTGAATTTTAATCAGTTTCAGTAAATTCGATAAATCAATTTACCAATGATAGGCCCTGTTTCAGAGTCGAACTGATAAATCCGAGAGCTTTACTCAAATTCTCAAGATCCTCATTGGGTGATTGATTAGTAATTGGTTGAGATGTAGAATAGTTTTTTTCCTAACGCATGCTAAAGCGCTTTTTTAGCGAACGAGAGGTTTCCAGCACGAGCCGGACTCGAGTTCTGGAATCGAAGTAGTTAGGAACAACGTTTTGTTTATAGTGGGCCTGAAATGAGCGAGAAAGTCGCGATATATCATCACTAGATAAACAAAATTCGTTCACGATACGACTCTAGGTAGGTTTTGATGCGAATTTGCCACTTATTTTCGACTTTCATTTGATATTAGGCATAATACACACTCTACCTGTATAGCAATTGTTATTGCTATAAATCTAATATTGCGTGATTTTGTATATGTACTCTAACATTAACTTCAACATGATAAACAGATTTGTGGTAACTAGTTTATTCAGTTGAGAACAAGAAGAAGAAGTATAAAAAACAACGACAAAAAATCAGAAAAATATTCGATTATTACTGAATGTATATTACAATAACATTTCGAACTTGACTGTCGACTAAAAACACCAAAACTGTAGCGTTGACCCTATCAATAAGTAATTTGAGTAGTCTATGCAGAAGATTATACTCTGTATGTCATCATCGACAGCGACGTCAAAAGTAAAAATGAGCTCTGACTTATGTAAATCCTAAAGAGATGCTGTTTAGAACGCGAATCACTTGGACTAATTGGTGACGTCATAAGTTAATATGTTCTGTTCGCGCTCTTTTTGTTTTAAATGTTGAGAGAGTTACGAACTCTAATTTCATTTAATTTTTTAAGATCATTCGATCTAACGCAACCGCACTGATAAGATGTGCAATCAGAGACAAAGATTTTGTATCATTTAGAATCGAATAAAAACTATTTTGTTAAACATAATCCGCCTTGGATTTTCATTTAAAGTAAAATACAGTCCACTGCAAATTAACTGAGACCTAAACAGATGCTACTAATGAAGTAACAGATTTTCTATGTATCTGGTGAAATTTTTAAATCAAAACGAGTAATAGAATCAATAATAATGCTAGGTGATGATGTAAATGAAGAATGATTTTATTTGAACTAAAATTTCACATAAATTTATTGATAAAAAATTTCGCCCAGCGATTCGTTATAAATTCTGACAGCATTTCCTCTCTGAACTTCGATTCCGATTCCCGTTTAAAATGAATTAATAGGTAAAATAGATGAAGATGTGGTTCTTTGTTGCAACAAAGAACCACATGTGGTGACGCAAGCATCTTTTGCTCTAGTTACACAAATAACCAGCAACAACTTATCAGTAAGTATTTTGTGTGAAAGTTTTGGGATATTCTACACTTACTTGTGGTACGTAACAGAGTTGTATATTATTTCCTTCTCTGGCAAAAAAGTAAACGTCATGGCCAGGCCAATGCATTACTTGGATGATATTTATAGAAATTATTTTGCTCAGTCTAGGTATTCCATCGAATTCGTAACAAGCCTGTATCATCGTAGCCAAATTCGAAACATTTTAACTCGCAATAGTAACTGAAAAGAATGCTCCTAATTGAATTTATTCCCCTCTTACTATTTATATGGCTACCAATTGCGATATATTATTGGGGCCTGCATAGAAGCCTTTATTGGAAGCGCAGAAAAATTCCTTCAATAGAATCTAAACCTCTGGTTGGTAGTATATCAGGATTGTTGACGTTTAAAATGTGTGTAGCGGAACAGTTCAACGATTTTTATTTCGATGAAAAGACAAGGCACAAACCATTCATTGGCATTCATATGTTCCATAAGCCAGCTATCATACTCAGAGATACGGAATTGATAAAACGTATCTTGGTCAAGGATTTCACAGCCTTTTCTAATCGGTGAGTAGATAGATTAACAGTGTTTCCTTTGGTAGAAGACAAGGTCTGATCCGGCAGGATTGCCTTCCGAAAGAAAATCGTTGAAATAATTAATATTAAGCCCGATCTGCTTTCACCAGGTACTGTTCTGCTGACGAACACAATGATATTTTGGGAAATACGAATCTATTTTTTCTCAATTCACCTGGCTGGAATGATCTACGTACACGACTTACTCCATTGTTTTCAAGCGGGAAAATTAAGCACATGTTTCACTTAATGAAAAGCATTGGAGATCAACTGAGTGACATTATGGGATCCATGGATATAAATGGAAAAACTCGTTCATTCTGTGTTGACGTTAAAGAACTTTGCACTCGATATACAGTCGATGTGATTGCTAGTTGTGCCTATGGACTGGAAGCGAATTCACTCAAATATCCCAATGGCGATTTCGTCACGTATGGAAAGAAAATATTCGAATTTCAAATATTCCGAGCGGTTGAATTTTTTGCTGTATTTTTCTTCCCGGAAATTGTTCGATTGTTTCGGTTTAAGGTGAAAATGACTTTGATTCATTGATGAAAAATAAATCAGCGAGCTGACGAGCCGTACTCGTTGCAGGTTTTTTCGAAGGAAACCAGCGAATTCTTACGTGGATCCATAAACTTTGTGTTGAACGAACGTGAAAAGTCGGGTAATAAGCGACAAGACTTGATAGACACTCTTCTGACTCTTAAAAACGAGGATAAGAATAAAGCTCAAACTGATACGTCGAGATATGGTTTGTTAAAGGGAAATATTTTAAAATAAGAAATTCATCACCAATGCAAATAGTTTTTCAAGACGATGTGTTAGTTGCTCAAGCTGCTGCATTTTTTACCGGTGGTTATGAGACAAGTTCTTCTACTATGTCCTTCGCTCTGTACGAGTTGTGTTGGAAGGTATGAGAGTGTGAGGCTATGAAATCTATCTGAAAGTCATTGTAATTCCAGCCAGACATACAAAAGCGACTCAGAGCCGAAATTAAGGAAGTTCTGACTAAATCCAGTGGTAATCTTGGCTACGAAGATATTCAAAACATGAATTACTTAAATATGGTCGTGCAAGGTAACATTGTGATTGAACTAAACAATTAAATGGCTTGTGATGACGCAGAATAAAACTTTCTTTCTTTTCATTCACAGAAATTCTGAGAATGTATCCATCGCTCCCTTTTCTCGATAGAGTTTGTAACGCCACCAATGGATACTCCTTGGAACCATTTCAGGATTTTGTTATTCCGAAAGGGATGCAAGTAATCATTCCCATATATGCAATTCATAGAGACTCCAAGGTAAACTTCTTACCCTGACTGTTCTGGATTCTTGTAATTCATCGATCTACCGTACCTAAGGCTCTGGTATCAAAACCGGATTTTATCTTGACCTGAACCTGAAGTTTTCGATTTCTGGATCAAGCCGAATCTGACCCGAACTTGAAATTTACTTCCAAATTTGAACCTGAAATTTCCAGGATGAATCAGGTGAGGTTCCACTAGAAATCAAAAAATTTCACGAAAAATTTTGGGTTACCCGAGCTCGATCTGCTCTATGACGAAAATTTCACATTCGGGACAAAGCTGTAAGTAAATGTTCACGTTCGGGTCAGATTCGGCTTGATCCAGAAATCGAAAATTTCAGGTTCAGGTAAAATTCGGGTCGAACCTGAAATCTTAGTTCAGCTTCGGTTCGGTTCAAAATCAGATTCGGTTCCGATAACTAAATTTCCTTGCAGCACTTTCCGCATCCAAACGAATTCGATCCGGAACGTTTCTCCGCTCAAAACAAAAACAACATAAAACCGTACACAATGATGCCATTCGGTACGGGACCGCGATCATGCATCGGTGAACGATTCGGTTTGATGCAAACCAAAATTGGATTGATCAATTTCTTCAAACATCACTCCGTCCAACCATCTGCATTTACGCCGAAGGTAATGGAACTGGAGAAAAAAGCGTTGGTACTTCAAGCAAAGGGCGGTGTTATGCTGAATGTTGTCAGGGATCCGCTGGCTTGATCGGTAGGAAAAGGTGTTTTGTGTGGAAAAAATTTATTTTTTTGTTGGCTTAGAAAAATATTCTGCGATCTTAAGCTCTTATACAACACTAGAATCACATGAAAATTTGTAATAATTTATAATAAATCAAGTTACACCTTTCACAAGACGGCTAACATGTCACTAGTTATTAGTTAACGAATCGGTTACTTCTTTCGATTTAAGTGCATTCAACATATTGTTACAGTGGTACACAATGGTACATTACTTACCAATAGGATAAATGATTGAAATGGTACTTTTTGTGTGAAGTCCGAGGCGAGGCCGAGGTCGGTAAGCACACAAGAAATTATTTCCATCATTTGTCCCATTATTGTCAAGATATTTTACTCAAAAACTTGAGATAAAGTTTAGCTGCTGTGAAGAAAAGTTCAGTTTAATTCACATTTTTGGCTAAAATCTTGTACTTCAAATGTTTTGACATACAATTTCCTATGACAATATCATTAGAGCCAATATGTTTGTAGATGATCGACTATGACTAGTCGTTTGTGAAACGTGTTAATGGAGCAGCTTAAAACAGAGAAAAGAACCCATCATGGTGAGTTGCACAATTCGCTCATATACAACTCAATGTTTTTAACTGTAAATTCACAACATAAAATTATTGGTAATAAAATTATAATTTGTCAGTTCTCTTTAATCAATCTAATGGTTAACATAAAAATCTAAACTTTAACGCTTCCGTTCGGCGACGGGCCACATTAAAGCGACAGTAAATCAAAATAAGTCAAGGGAATTTACATTTTGTTTAGCTATAGACAACGTTACGGACACTACAGTGATGCTTAGCTGTTCACCTGTTGTTTGTGACTCTTCTTACGATTGACTTCGGCACAATATTTCCTTAAAAATACCATGTAGTCTTGCATAAAGGACGTATACGTCTGGAATTGAATAATAATTTTATACAAGAGGTCAACAACGAGTCTTCAAACGAAAAGACAAATTCTTACCGCATCTAACAGTCTTCGCGGAAAATATCCTTTCAAGTCTAGGCACAATAACCACTCAAAAATGCAAGTGTCACCTTTTCCATCGACTTCACGCATTGCCCAGCAAGACAATAGATTTTCACCTCTGCCAAAAGAAACATTCGGTTAAACGAAAAACAATTTCAATCCGCTCCATTACTACCACTCATACCTTGTGAACTTCGTCGATGGAGGAACACCAGCAAATGGAATACTAATAGCGGCACTTACATACACTTTACCCGACGGCCGTAACATCGACTGACTACTAACAGATGATTGGTCATCATTCTCAGCATCCTCAAAATGTTCATCACCGCTGTTGATTTCATCGTCGAAGAAACCCTTAGCACCAAGGCTCTTGCTCAGTCCGCCCATATCCGGCACACTTCGCTGCTTACTTTCGTTGATACGTGCATCGCTTAACGATTTCTGCATTTTCTGATGTGGATCATCTTTCAACAGACATTCGTCATCAGAGTCGTCTGGACGAGACACTGTCGCCACTGCCGTCACTGTCACTGAACCGGTTTCCTCCGACGATGATTCACCCGAATCGATAATGTTACCGTCACGGCATAGATGCCAACAACGTAGATTTACAAAATCGCGACTTTTGATCATGCCACTGCCTGCACCAGCCGTTGCTTGATAAGAAATATCGGTGTGGGTGTCGATTTTCTGGAAAATTATAAATAAATTAAAAATCTGATAACTCGTACTGAGTAGACACACTCACCTTAATGATTTTCGATTCCAGTATTGTTGGATTCCATTTCGGTATTTCCTCGATCTTATAGAAAAGGTGTTCGAGCAATTTCTTCGCTGGGAAGTGAACCCTCGCCTGGAAAATCAAAAATTAATTGATCCTTTTTTTTGTCATCATTGTGCCGCATCACTTACAGTTAAACGAAAAACTTTTCCCAATTTGTCTCGTTGTGTACTTTGTATCGTGTCTCCTTTACTTGTTACCTTTTCGACATTCCAATCAGACGCCTCCAACAGATTGAACGCTTTACGAACACATTCTTTACCCATATTGCGGTAATCTTCATCCTGTAACAAACGAAAGTTTCAAAAATCAGTTATGGGAGATGTAACAACAACAGCAGACTTTCATCATCGAATAAATGGGGCTGTGTGTTCACTTTGACGTGACGCGAAAGACTACTTTGAATGATTGATACAATTCTCATGGTCTATCCAGGGCAGACACCAAATACATTATTCGGGATGAATAATTCGTACAGACAATAGTTGATGCGAATGAATTTGACTTACATTTCCATACGAAACTGATTTAGTTTACGAAGGAGATTCAATAAATTCACTCTCGGTTTCGATATGTGACCAGAATTGGATAATATTTCCATTATTTAACATCGTAAATGGTTCAAAAATCTCAGATTGTATGCATACATTCGCTATATATTCTAAATTCTTTTTAGATAATGAATTAAATATGCACACTAAATAGCCTCAATACAAACAACACACACTCTACGGATAATAGCGGCAGAGTCGAAATTTTGCTTGATTTTTGCAAGTGGTTCCAGGTGGTTCCCGTGGTCAAATCGAAAAGTGATGTGTTGAAGGTGCCCCTTATTTTTGATAATGAACAAGTCGTCCATACATCATTTTGTCCAAAAACTTCAAATTTAGCCGATATAAGTTTGGGTCATTTTGATTCTGCCGCTATTATCCATAGAGTGTGTGTTGTTCGTATTGAGGCTATTTAATGCACACTTCAAGAGCCACTAGAGGTTTTCTTGAGTTATTGTCACTCAAACAGATTCACATTCTCGTGGATATAGTAGAAATGCATCTATGAACTCTGAAGCTTAAAAATTTATTGCGAATCATCTGGTATCGACATCAATGACAATATTAGGCGCTGAGCTCTGCCAAGTGTTCGCTTATATAGTGGAATGCATACATAAAATATTGAAGTGATAGATTTTGAGACTTAGAAGATTCACGCAAATGAAGTAATAGATTTTATGATTCTGCTGCGATGAGCTTGTCGTTTCTAAAAATGTTAAAAAACCGATTTTATGCCGTTAAGTCAATATTCACTCGTGCCTATTTTTGGACAATTGATTTGCTAAGATTTTTCAGTTTTCTCAAAACAAATTTTAGCGAAATGTTGGAAATTTTTTACCGAAAAATAGGCCTTGGTTGGTATGTTTTGTCATTGTCACACTTTACCTCTTACTAATTAAACAACACTTTTCAAATCAAAAGAAATCAATAAACTATTGCTCGCTTTTCTGCTGTTTTTTTTTCGCTTTCGCAGAGTCAATTGAACATTATTGTATGTGGAGTGGATTTATCAAATTATATGTTGCATTAATATGCCATACGTCATTCAAGTACTTTTAATGTCGGTTCATGGAAACTAACATAAACAACCCATATATGAGTGATTCGATTATGCAGTCATGACGATGACAAATTTTGTATATTCAAATTCGTTCCTCTTTAGAAACAATGGAATTAATCGTTCATTTGCATAAATAGTATGACCATTTACATACAACCAATGCAAAGAACACTTCATTTGCATCTCAAGAATATTTCGAAAAAAATCAAATTCTTATCAATGATCAATATTTGGAAAGATTAAACGATGGGGTTCTCGTATTGAATTGTGAAGACGTTACATCTTTTATGAGTAATCTTCGTACAAAGATAAACATACCGAAGATGTTCATATTTGAACGAAATGCTTGGAAAAAATAGAAAGAGACGGAAATTCAAACCTTGAATGGCTTCATATGAAGGTTACGATAAAATGTATAAATCTTGCGACGATATCGTAATTTACATATTATGCAGATGAGTCATGGTTAAAGTCTATGAACGGCGACAAATTATGAGATCCCTTCCCTATCGCGTAAGCACAAATAACGAGGATACAAACGATTTACAGGAATTTGTGAAATAGGACTTTCTGGACCGTCGGAACCAATAGGATCAATATTTTCGAGTACAATCGCACGGACGATTTTTCTTACATATTGAACCCTACAAAGTATCCGACGCACCTACTCCGATATCGAAGTTTCCAATACTACATACATCAAAGTCTAGCCCCAATAACATAAACAGTTCAAATCACATCCAAGAGCAATGCTTACCTGATCATCCTCTTCATCACTATTGTGACACGAATCGTATGGCGAATAGAAATTAGCAATACTTTCGGGTGGCATTGCAGAATTCAAAAACGGTGCCATTAATGGTGTCCGATCGTCATTCAAATGTGGCATTGCCGCTACAAGAAAGTTAAATTAAAAATTTTGTCGCAAAATGTCAACAACGACCTTCGTACCTATCATGTAATTCCGAGCAATCGTCTCCTGCGGAATTACCTTGCAATCTAAAAACCATGCTTCACCCCAGGACAGTACAAATGATGTCACAATAAGTAACACTTGGAACACAGGTTGCGGTGTATCTAGCCACTGTTCAAGTAAATGTGAGATTAGCGTGTGACGTTAAAGAGATACCTTACCGGATGCCTTACATTGAAAAAGAAAACTTTGGCAATAAGAAAAGCGCAAGAGCCGGAAGTTGATAGCTGAAACAACAGAAACATTAATTAGTTTCACTACACTCACAGCACGGCATTCGACACCGAACTTACAGCTATGATTGACCAGTGATTGATGTACAAAAGTGCATAAAAAAGTATCAATACGGTGAATCGGCATATAGCCGCCATGACTATATCGAACAGGGAAGCGTATATGGTGTAATGAATGATCTGTGTTTTGAGTGCATTGTAGATATTGTCACCAGTGATCTAAAAGTGGAGCGGTTACTTCAGACTAAACACTAAATAGTTTACTCGGTCACTGTAATCAACTCACCAATATGCAAATCAGCCAGAGCAATGAAATGAAAAATAAGTCAAATGTTACAAATAAACAGAAAAATCGTCGAACCACCGACATTCGACGACCATCTTCCATGTATCCAGCTAGGAAATCTTCTGTGATGAAGTTTATCGAATGTGACTGAGATCGAGCTGTTTTCATTGAAAATATTTTAATGTTTGGAGCTGCACGACTCTGTGTACATGACAGAGCCTATTTTTGAGAAAATATTTTCTGGAATTTCTTGAAAAACATTTTCAAGAAAATTCTATAAATCGAGAAAATTTTCAAGAAAATATTTTCGCCAAAATAGCACCTGAATACAGTACATGCACATGAAATTAAACTTACAAAAATCTATGGGAGGATATGGTCGATACATGTTTTGGTATATGGACTGAGCGGCGAATCTGACATCACGGTCATCGTGTGGCATAATGGATTATGTTGTCTACCTGTAACGGATAAAAAAATTGATCAAAAGAACATAATTTTAGCAAATGGTAGTCCAATTGAAATACAAATTGTGCCACCTACAATCGAATCGTTTTGAAATCACAGATATTGGCAATAATAAACATCAAAATATTAACACATTGACATTGATGCAAAACATTTGGTTAAAATTTTACGATAAACGCCGTTAGTCACTCACTCTTCAGTAATTACAGTGACTAATAACTAACAGTGCCATGCTGTTAAATCTGTTAAATTTGTGTTTATATTTTGAAATTTGTACATTGCTTACGGGTCTAGTGCATGCATTGCATATTCATTTAAGAAGTCTTTCAGTACAAAACAAAGAATATTCACAGACGATATTTTGAGAACTTATTTGAGAACTATTTGCAAAAATTAAACGGGTGAATTGCTTCCCAAATATAAGAGACACTGTAACAAGAAGAAAAAGAAACAATTTCGATTACTGCATGAGCACTACACTTGTTTACACTACGAACTACTGTTAGATTTTCGTTCAAATATTTATTGTTGTTAACAGATCCGTGTAGTGATCTTATAAACAAATTATGCGAAATGGAAAGGGACAGAGATTTTTATTTAGAAACATAAATGAAAGGCATCATTTTACATGAGAATTATAAGTTAAAAATTTCGTCCAGCTTTTCTTTCTTAGGTTGTGTTCCAAGAATGCTACATGCATTCCCTTGTTGAATGGCCAAAGAGATTCTATCATATAAAACTTTTTGGCACGCACATCACCCGATTCTTGAATTAGTTTTTTACCAATTGCATCAATGAAAGACTTTGTTTCGACGCACCAAGGACAGAGATTCCTGTTAGGCCGTTTGATGAGTTCGTTACTTTTATAAAATGATTCCCGTTGTTCTCTTCATAGAACTCAAAAACTGAACTCTTTTACGTGCTAGTGACGGCAAGGTGGTATGACCATCAGTACTTGACGTCAGTGTCAAAATTACATTCCCGACCAGCAATACAGCCTCAAAAGTAACGGTTCACACCAAAATTGTTCTACATCGAACACTAACTGAAAACTAAACTCTTTGCCGGTTCTGCTTACCACTTTCATTCATTAAACAAAATTTCTAATATTACAACACAAATCAATCGCTGAGAGGATCACCACAAAATCTATAACCGCAGTAATTTTATCATATGTTTTACGATATATAAGAGAGCACCAGCCAGCGCTGCGCTCGTCATTGTGTTATTCTTGTCGTTGTCGATAACAGCTGACTAGCCGTTTTTTTACAAGATTGACCGACTATAATATGGACGGAATTAGTTTACGGAATTCGCTTCCTTTAAATTATTTTAGCGTTAAATGTACTTTAGCCCCTGAATAATGCCAACAAATACTATTGTTGTGCAAGAAGAAATGTAGAACGAGGGGTTCATATTCTCACAACAAGTACATATAAGGTGTTCGATTGTACACAAAGACATCTATGTCGTCGGATCGGTTATAACAAAAACGTTGACTGAATCAACAATATTTTGCTATCAATTCAATGTTTAGATTAGTAGTAATGCAGTACAACTGTACAACTGACTTGGACGTATGAACGAACTTAACCTGTTATCGACACGGATTACGAAAACATGCGAATGATTTCTGGCTGATAGCCTTACGTGTGCAAAATCTAATACTTTAGAAGATTGTATAAACACCAGAAAATACCTTAAGAAGCAGAAATAAAAGTTTCTTTGAACATACGTTTGTAGTTTCTGAAGGGCAAATAAATAGAAAAGAGTCGACAGAGTCATCGGAAACATTGTGTCAACTGGTTGTTCCCGAATCTTTTTATGTCTTAAGGCTCAACACTATTTGATTGCATGAAACCAAAATTCAACAGTATATACTCTAAAAAGCATTTTAGTGAAACTAACGTCATAAGCAATGAAACACAAACAATTATTCGATTTGAATTGAGTGCGAAATATCAATTGAAATGATGATAAGACGAATAAATGAGACTTGTACAATGGATGTGTGTGTGTTATCAAAGGAGCAGTAAAAGAAAAGAAAAAACAACAACAACAAAGATTAGTGCATAAAAATGCGAAAAGGTAACAACCATCAAAATGACAAGAACAAAGTACAAAGCATAACAAATCTATTTACCAATGTTTCGTTTCATATGACTCATCACTCAGACGTACTCCGCTTTAATTTCTGATTCAGTGATCGTCGAATCGTTTGTTTTCTTCTTTTCGGTTCGATTAATTGAAATGATCAAATGGCATGTACAATCAATTTAAAGAGCAACAAAATGCAATTTCGAATTTCATTCATATGGAAGATGGGTTAGGAGGGCTTTGTTTCAAACAAATAAAACTCTTGAAAATAAACTCAAACAACCAAAGGCTAACAAAATCAAAACGTAGAACACAAATTTGATAATATTCCACAATGTTTTCCAAAACATGTTAGTTCTGCCTATCTTTCTTGTCGTAACACAACTAGATTGTCGTCATAAAATTTGGATACATCAAACAAAGGCAAGGGAAGATGTGTGTTTAATCAGCGATTGACTTGGAAAAACTTTATCGCATTAGTAATTTTGGAACAAACCTACGTCGTATATATTTGTCTGTTTTGTTTTTGTACTACATTGTTTTTCACAAAAGCCACTTTAATTCGGATACTTTTCGCTTGGTTTATGATTTTTTAAATTCCAACTTATTTATAGAAGAAAAATTTACAATAATCAGACGATCGTAATTAAAATCAAAACAAACTTGAGGTTTGTCTGTTAACACTTTAGAAAATATTGACAAAAGAACTGTCACGTAACACAATAATGTGTGCTCGACAGAGACATCTTCTGCAGAACACAGTAAGTAAATCCTAAATATGGCGGTATATTTGAAATTCGACAAAGTTATCGAAAAAACCAAGGTTCTGAAAGAACAGGTTAAGATACTTTCGAGTTGATCACGAAGACGGTGTGATCAAAATTTTCCTGTAGCGCCAACTGGGTTTGAAAAATGTTATATGACGATCTCAACTTAACAAAAAACAATTTTGTTTTCAAGTTGACTTTTCAAACAATATACATGTCTGAATTGTCAAGATTTGTGTTTCATCCGCCTTCGTAAGTGCCTTTACCTGTTCTTTCAGAACCTTGGAAAAAAACCACGTTTATTTTCTCTGTCACCAATGGCACAGCATTGCTTCTAGCATGAACACTGAATTGACAAGTGTCAAATTTTGAGGCTTTAGAGATAAGAGCTACATCTTAGGATTGTGTGTGATTCATACAATGAAACAAGTCATCTATCTTTACGAAACAAACGCAGTGCCTACAGTTATTGTATCAGGTTCCGAATATTTTCTATGTTCATGCTAGTAGCAGTGCTGTACCACTGGCATTATCCACTGAATTATCTAGAAGCCTTAGATTTTGCCAAATAAAATTGACTCAATTAATTTGGGATTTTCACATTCAACACATGACACTACTTTCTATGTTTCAATATTTGAATATCGGACATAAATATGTTCAACTTTTTCACACAAAAAACAATTGTAGCCACATTCTATGAAAAAAACAGAGGTATGACATTACCTCCACATTACCTTGGTTGAAATGTACGTTAACTTTCTTCGAGACTTTCTTTCTGATACGCACCATACGCACCCTTTGTTGCAAATCGTCAATGTCAGTGTTCATTATAACAACGAATATAAAACAAAATGGGCAGGACTACTGTCTAGTTTTATTGTGGTTATTGACCTCGGTTTCGCCTCAATTCACACTAAAACTCTATTTGAAGATGAAAAGACGAGATTTTTCATTTTTATTCCGAGTCATGTAATGGATCTGACATACTGAGGGTGTCAAAAGGAGTGCTTGAAACATGAAAAGTATGGTTTTCGACGCATGTAGCATGTATAAACAACTATTTCTTTCATCATATTTTTCAAATTTATATTTTCCAAGCGTTTTCAACTTTACAGATTGCCAATATACGCAAAACCTTTGCCCTTGTATGGCTGAACAAAAAACGCTAGGGAAATGACGAAATATTGGTAGATCGCATAAAGGCAGTATTGGGTATTGGCCGATCAAAATCAAAAAGGTACAAATTCGCCAATAATTTACTACGCATAGAGAATAAAGATTCTTTCACGTATCAATCGGAAATCGAATTAATCATCAAAATGAAATAAAACTTCAGACCGATTACGCCCTCGGGTGAATGGATGGATGGATCTTCATACAACCCGTCTTTAATAAAGGATTGGTAAATTATTAATTTTGATTTAGTTTTTTTCTGTTGATGATTTATCGAGACATGTGCTGGATTAGAGTGTAATTAATCACTGCAAAACCATTATTTTATTGAGTATATTGGTATTCGATTGGCTAATATTTTCAAAAGTTCCAATTTGTTAAAAACTTAAATCGGATGGTAGATTTTAAGCAATTTCGCGAGTTGTAGCCCCAACGAAGTGAGTTTCCAACCGTCCACTAAAGATCCGCTACATCTCATCAGGCCATGGTAACTGTGGTAAAGGGGCGACAAACGTTGAAAGCAAAAAGCTTGTCTCATTTAGCGAATCACTTCATCGCCGAATATGCTAACACATGCTGGTCTAAATCTTCAACATTTTTGAATAATAAGTTGATTTTTTTTAGAAATTTACCAGATTCCAGACAGATTTAATTTAAACACCGTTATGCATATTATCGAAAAAATAATTTTTTTTGTGTAGATTGGAAACATATGTTACTGAACGGTACAGGCTATTATCGATATATTTTAATGGAAATTAAAATCAAATTACGAAATTCTGTTTCTAATAAAACTTATTGGAAACGTTCTGCTCTTTTTTACTACGTCTCACATAATTGACCATCGTGGCTATTCTTTAAATACTTCCTTTTGTGGCCATAATTTCGTCTTCGAACCATGTCACGTTCCACGCTCATCATCATAATATTTTATGAAAAATCATGTAATCCGAACTTTCATTTTAATATTTTAAATCTTAATGCAGGTGATTAGAATATAAACGATACGCAGACGAGCAAAAAAATATTGTCTGAAAGTCTATAAAAGAATAAGCAGTGGCGTGAATCCTTTGAGTTGTAGGGAGAAGCTAACGATAAGAATTCAGGTCTTTATTTTGCACCGCACTGGCAGCCCAGCAATATTCTAAGACCACATAAGCACATTATATTAACATTGTAAAAATCCACATATAAAATGTGTAACACCCATAATAATGATAATCATTTCAGATATCGCATTATCTTTGCGAATGATGAGATGGAGATGATTCGCCTCATTCAATTTTACAACATTTTTAAATATTACAGGAGAATGCGTTTTATATACTAAAAC
Organism: Bradysia coprophila; assembly: GCF_014529535.1. Lineage (NCBI taxonomy): Eukaryota > Metazoa > Arthropoda > Insecta > Diptera > Sciaridae > Bradysia > Bradysia coprophila. The sequence goes on from NW_023503584.1 coordinate 5,050,698, forward strand.
GTTTTAAATGCGAAAATGCAAACGAAATTAGTCTGGATCTGTTTAGTTATAATTTCGTGTAATTTTCTACCAATTTTATGATGATGAGTGATCACACCGTATAAACATAATATGGGAGAGAATTAGTCCTTGTTTCTTGGTTTCGATTAATTTTCATCGTCGTAATGGGAAGCGAATGTGTGGCTTATTTGAACTATTTTTGTCAGTGTGGCTTATGCCACATTATGAAGCATTGCATTATGCACATTTTATGATTGAACTGACTAGACGTGGCGTAATTGGTTTGCTTATTTGTATAATTTGTATAATAAGAATTGATATTGTTTTTAGCAAAGAATTGGCGCCAAATTCTAATTATGATATTATTGCTGAAGAACAGCGTTCTTTATAAAACTTTTATAAAAATATAACTCGGGAAGCTAAGCTGTGAACATGATATCACTTTTACTGAGAAATTGTTTTTTCTTTTCTGGTTGGCTCTTTGACACGAAATGTTTTGCAACTGTGAATACAGACACAGACCCAACTCAAAGATTTAGGAATCACTTATAAAGTTTGAATATTTAGCTGAAATTAGACCCTGTTTATAGTCTACGTTAGAGCGTTTCATATTGTCTTTTAGCTGGTATCGTTTTACAAAAATTCTTTTTGATAACCACCACAAATGAGTTAGCTTTCAATATAAAATTTGATTGTGGCAGTTTCAACAGTTGCTGACTTTTCTCAGAGGTGGTCAGACTGCCATAAACAAATCTATTTCTTCATTCATTTGTGGTGGTTACTTAAATTTTTCAAAAATGATTTTTGTTAAAAGATATCATCGAAAATACTTATCGTCTTAATGGTGGCTTCTCAAAAAATCATCCATTCCTCATAAACTCGTAGAAATTCATAAATAAATTTCTGAAAATTGACATATTTCCACCAAAATCACCAAAATATTTAAAGCCATAGCTTTGGAAAATATGAGAGTGAATGATGATTGAGAGAAAAGAATGACTAAAGAGTTATCCAAAACTGGTGGGTGGCAAGAACTTCTAGTATTAAGACCGCTAATTCATAATAAGATAAATGAAATCTTCTTTTGCAACGATGTTCAAATATGGCCTCGACTTATACTTTAACACTCAACATCTGGTTCCGAAACCGTTCGGTAATGTTTGAATGAAAGTGTTATACTTTGTGAACTAACTGATAGAAGAGCCATCTAGCACTGAGTTTGTAAATCGGCAGGTGAACTTTGAACATATAAGCGCGAATGACTATTATGTATAGTGTTATGTATATAGGTTACAACGGAGGTTCAATTAGTTTTAAGATTCATTCTGTTATAGCATCCAGTAGATGTAAGATAGAAACGAATAAATATTGTAACTATAGTCGAAGGAGTTGCATTTTATTTCATGGTCCTTCGTTCGCCATCAAAAAGTAATTAGCGAGACGAAGTGATATACAGTCCACAAATCAATTATAACAAGTTCAAGTGCGACAGTTTCAATCGGTGCGACAAACTGTTCTAAAAGTACGGGTGCCTGAGAATTGGCCGGTTAAATTTGAAAATTCCGAGGAGTGGAAATAGTTTGGTTCATGGAAATTAAAATCGTCAAATCCACTAATTCAAAGAAAAAACCGAAAATCGTTGGACAATAGCCGTCGAAGAAAAGTTGTTGTGCGCAGAGTGGTACAAGGTCACTGAGTTGGTGGGAATTTCCAGTTGAAATTCGTTCGACGAAGATATTACGGCAAAGCAAGATCAGCGAGTTGGTGGGAATTTCCAGTTGAAATTCGTCGAAGAAAAGTTGCTGTGCGCAGAGTGGTACAAGGTCACCGAGTTGGTGGGAATTTCCAGTTGAAATTCGTCGAAGAAAAGTTGCTGTGCGCAGAGTGGTACAAGGTCACTGAGTTGGTGGGAATTTCCAGTTGAAATTCGTTCGACGAAGATATTACGGCAAAGCAAGATCAGCGAGTTGGTGGGAATTTCCAGTTGAAATTCGTCGAAGAAAAGTTGCTGTGCGCAGAGTGGTACAAGGTCACCGAGTTGGTGGGAATTTCCAGTTGAAATTCGTCGAAGAAAAGTTGCTGTGCGCAGAGTGGTACAAGGTCACCGAGTTGGTGGGAATTTCCAGTTGAAATTCGTCGAAGAAAAGTTGCTGTGCGCAGAGTGGTACAAGGTCACTGAGTTGGTGGGAATTTCCAGTTGAAATTCGTTCGACACAGGGTCATCACACATATACCGTTCCGAAGCAGTCTCGAAGTAAGCCAATCGATTGGAACAGTGAAAGGGGTCATCAAACGTTGAGCGGTAAGACGAATTATTCAGTGTATTGTGCGTTACATTTTACTCTATCCATCCACTGTGAGTGTAATTGAATCGGTAGTGAGGTTTATGTAGGAGCTAGAGTGCTCTGCTTGAAAGTTTTGGCGCCAAGCGTAACGGTTGGTGTACACAAAGAGTAATCGCTTACCAAGACTGTTAGTTTATTACTTACCGCTACACCAGTGGACCTGAGGATTAATTAAAACAATTTTCGAAAGTTTCACGCATTTATTCATCGAATATAAAGTTTTACGCACGACAAAATGGAAAAGCGAGTAGCCCACCAGCGTGGGAATGTTGATAAATTTATCGCTTACTGTGAGTCTGTGGTGAATATGCCTCAACCGAATATCACCAAGGGTTATTTAGAGGCGAAGACAAAAATTATCAGCGAATTTTGGGCCAAGTTGGACAAGGAGAATGACGAAATATTAAGGGAAATTGAGGAAGAAGAGATGGTGTCGAAGTATTTCACACAGAGAGAGTTCGAGAAAGCATTTACGGCGTACGACAAGGTGACCGTCAAGATTCAATCTAAATTGGAAAAATTTGAAGGTCCTGGTCCTCAATTGGGTCCTATAACATTCCCTGAAAATGTAACTGTAAGATCCAGCGAAGGAGATACGAAATTGAAACTGAAACCAATAGACGTCCCGAAATTCTTTGGAGATTACAAGAAGTGGATTTCATTCAGAAACATGTTTGATTCGATGGTCCACAAGAATGAGAAGTTCAGCGGTCTCGAGAAAATGCACTATTTGAAGACGTGTCTAGGAGGAGAAGCTGAAGATATTTTATCGCAATTCGACATCACGGAGGAGGCATATCCAGAAGCCTACAAGGTGATAACGAGCCGTTACCATAATGAGGTGATATTGGTGGATACACACATAATGGATTTGTTATCGCAACCGAAGCTGATGTCAGAGTCAAGTGATGCTATTAAAGGATTATTGGATGGTACGGAGAGAAATTTGAGAGCTCTCGAATGGTTGAAAATCGATGTATCAACGTGGGATCCCATTTTACTGCTACTATTGGTTCAAAAATTAGATAGAGCTACGAGGCGATTATGGGAGCAGACGTTAAAGCCGAAAGTTAGACCTTCTATGAAGGAATTTCTCGAATTTTTAGATACGAGATTTCACGCGCTGGGTTGCCAGCAGGTTTTTAATTTTTCGATCGAATCAACGGATAACTATCAGCCGAGGTATAAAAAATTCAAAAAGAGCTCAGGAAACGAGCACAGTTTCAATCCCGAAGAGCCGTTCCCGCCAAGAGTTCATCAAAATTTCCATAACTCTTCTCAACCTAAACAGAGAAATTGTCCTTTCAATTGTGGCGAAGCCCACCAAGCATCAGATTGTGAGAATTTCCAGAAATCAAATTTAGACCAGCGATGGAGCTGGGTCAACGGAAATAAGTTGTGCAAAAACTGTTTGAAAGGTCACCTTGGAAAATGTTCGTTAAGGCCAGGTTGTCAGAAATGCGGAAAGTATCACCACACTTTACTGCATGTGGAGTCATCAAAGAATCCTACAGTCGCCGCTTCAACGGGTAATAGCCACGCTGGGCGGCAAGGAAATAATACTGAGATTAGGAATCATCACACTAATGTGCAACAAGAGCTTAATCAATTGCAACAGCGAAACGAAATCGAGAGTGTGGATCGTGTTGTGTGGGACGAACCGATTATGTTGGCAACGGCAATAGTGCTGATACGATCATTACGAGATAATCTCTTTTATCCGTTCCGGGCACTTCTAGATCAAGCTAGTACAGCATCTTACGTTTGCGAAAATGTGGTACAGTTTCTAGGGCTACAGAAACAACCAGTTATTGCGTCGACTAGTGGTCTGGGAGGTGTTACCACAGGCAACATAAAGTCTATCGTTGAATTCGAGCTAGGATCGAAGCGCAACCACTCGTTCAGCATGTTAACTCAAGCGCCAGTAACCAAAAAGATCACAAGTCCATTACCGTCAACGATCTTGCGGAAAGCTGAATGGGACCACATCAAGGATTTGCAATTAGCAGACCCCGAATTCAATGTACCTGCGAAAATAGACTTACTATTAGGTGCACCGGTTTATGGATATTTGCTATTACCAGGACTGATTAAATCGTCACCCATGTATCCGGTTGCCCAGAACACTGAATTCGGCTGGATATTATCAGGAGCCACGAGACCTCAAGATCCAGTGCAGCACAAGATCACCAATTTCCATCTGAAACTAGAATTAGAAGATCAACTAAAGAAATTTTTTGATCAAGAAGAGGTGTCAAAGGAACGGATTTTAACGCAAGAGGAAGTTCAATGTGAGAAAATTTTCGAGGAGACCGTACAAAGGCGAGATGATGGCAGGTTCGTTGTGGCTTTGCCGTTTAAAGGAAATCCGAAGTCGCTAGGTGCGTCAAAGGGGCAAGCATTTTCGCGTTTAATGAAATTGGAATCGAGATTCAAGGCCAACCAGGAATTACAAGAAGAGTACGTTAAAATTCTCAAAGAATACGAAGAATTAGAACACACATCGGTTATAGGCGAGTTAGATAAATCGACAGAGTCGACAAGTTATTACCTTCCACATCATGCAGTGTTTAAACCAGAATCGACGACAACGAAAACTAGAGTGGTGTTCGATGCTTCGGCAAGGACGACAAGTGGATTGTCTCTCAACGATTTACTGATGACGGGGCCCACACTTCAACAAGATCTGATGTCAATATTGCTAAGATGGCGAACACATCGTATATCAATTATGGCTGACATCGCAAAGATGTACCGGCAAGTAGTGGTGAGAAAGGAGGATCGGAAATACCAAAGATTTCTGTTCAGAGAGAAGATAAGGGATCCGATTTTGGAATATGAACACAACATGGTCACGTTTGGCATAACCGCGGCAACGTACTTAGCAGTGAAGGCATTACAGTACCTGGCGAAAATCGAAAAAGATAATTACAAAGAAGCGGCCGAAGTCGTTATAAGAGATTTTTACATGGATGACTGCATGTCAGGAGCCGATACAGTTCAGCAAGCAATTCGGTTGTGCAAAGATTTGAAAGAGTTATTGGCCAAAGCTCAGTTTCCATTACGGAAGTTTGTATCTAATTCCGCTGAAGTACTGGAGAGTCTGCCAGAAGCAGACAGAGAATTGAAATTGCCGTTGGAAATAAACCTCGACAGTAATATAAAGACATTAGGGATCCGATACGAACCCACAACGGATGTATTCAGGTTCAAGGTGAATCTAGAAAAAGCCAAGATACCACCAACGAAGAGGAGCATGTTATCAGAAACAGCTTCCTTGTTCGATCCATTAGGATGGCTAGCTCCTGTAATCGTCAGAGCTAAAATTATGTTCCAAGATTTATGGAAAGAAGGATTAGACTGGAAGCAGGAATTACCTAAAAATATAGCTAGTGTTTGGACAGAGTTCAGAAACGAATTGCATCAGTTGGAGAATATTCAAATCAACAGATGGAACCATTTTGGCGCAGGAGTAAAGAAAATCGAGATTCACGGTTTTTCTGATGCATCAGAGAAAGCTTATGCTGCGGTTATATATTCTAGGGTCGTCAATCAAAATGATGAAATACATATCACAATGCTGACTTCAAAGACTAGAGTCGCACCAATCAAACAAATAACGTTGCCACGCCTCGAATTATGTGGAGCGGTACTGTTGACGAATCTAATTGAAAACGTTCAAAGGGCATTAGGCACGAATAACGAAAATGTGCATGCATGGACGGATTCGACAATAGTATTAGGATGGTTACGAACAGATCCAGCCAAATTAAAAACATTTGTAGCAAACAGGGTCGTCGAAACACATAATGTGTTGAACATTAATCAATGGCATCACATCGAAGGGACGAAAAATCCAGCTGATTGTGCCTCGAGAGGTATAAGTCCAGGAGAACTAAAAAATCACAAATTATGGTGGGAAGGAGCGGAATGTTTAAAGGAACACAGAGAATCTTGGGAACAAAATTTACAATTGCCACCAGTTACCTTAGAATTGAAGAAGAAAGTCGTGTCAACATTCGTGATAACACCTCATAACGATTTCGAAGATTTATTCACGCGATATTCCAGTTTTAGACGTTTGATACGAGTAACTGCGATTTGTTGGAAGTTCGTGGAAAATATACAAGCTACAAGGGAAGTACGAATAGCGACCCTTTGCTTAACGTTCGTAAACAAATTACTGGAGAAAAGAAAAGGGATGCAGTTGACCGTAACCGCAGAAGATTTAAGAAGAGCAGAATTGCGTCTAATTCGTTTACATCAAGGAAAGGAATTTTCCAGGGAACTGCATCATTTAATGAAGAAAGAAAACATAAATCCGAAGAGCAAGTTGCTGCCGTTAAACCCTTTCGTAGATTCTAATAATTGTCTACGAGTTGGAGGACGTTTGGAAAATGCGAATATTGATTACGATCGGAAACATCCTCTCATCATATCAGCAGGTGGTCTCGCTAAATTAATAATCGCGGATATGCACGAAGAGACATTGCATGGAGGAACTCGTTTAACAATGAATATGGTAAGGGAGAAATACTGGATAATCAATTTAAGACGACAAGTCAAGCAGTGCGTGTTGAACTGTGTCAAATGTTGCCGGTACAATCAAAGGATGGGAGAGCAGATCATGGCTGATTTACCACCTAATCGAGTCACAGAATCGATGATTTTCGCCGAGACGGGTTTGGATTACGCGGGACCGTTTAATATCAAAGCATCCAACGTGAGATCCCCCCCAATACGCATAAAGCCAACAGTCGTAAATGGAGAAGTGATAAAATCGATACCGAAGATTCCTGTTTATGAAGGATATATCGCACTTTTCATCTGTTTTGCTACGAAAGCTGTACATCTCGAAGTGGTTAGTGATCAGACAACGGAAGCATTTTTGGCGGCTTTTGACCGTTTCATTAGTCGGAGAGGCACACCAGAACGCTGTCATTCAGACAATTCGAAGACATTCATTGGAGCCAAGAATGTACTAGCAGTTGAAAGCGAACAGTCAATGTTGGATTACAATCAAGTGATTAATCATGCGGCAGACAAGGGCATCAATTGGTCGTTCATCCCACCTAGAGCACCTCATTTCGGTGGTATATGGGAATCAAACATCAAATCCATGAAGCACCATTTGAAGCGAGTGATCGGTGACATCACGTTAACGTATGAGGAGCTGTCAACTGTTCTGACGAAAGTTGAAGCTTGTTTAAATTCGAGACCGATGTGTCAATTGAATGATGATCCGAACGATTTGAGTGTGTTGACACCCGGGCATTTTTTGATCGGTAGACCGTTGAAAGCCAGACCGAAAGGAATAATGGGGGCTAAAGGAGTCGGAGTGAAAGAAAGATGGAACGTGGTTCAGAGAATTTACAGAGATTTTTGGGATGCATGGAGTAAGGAATATTTGAATCAGTTGCAACACCGTCCGAAATGGCAAGGTCAGAAGAAGAATTTCAAAGAAGGAGATGTAGTTCTACTGAAAGAAGACAACATAGCTCCTACGAGATGGCCGTTAGCACGAGTAGTAAAAGTTCACTCGAGCTTGGATAAAAATGTTCGATCGGTGACGATAAAAACACATAACGAGTCTGGCAAATTAATCGAATTGGAGCGGCCTATAGTTAAATTGTGTCCGCTACCCATGGACGGAAATGAACCGTTGAGTGAGGCCACTAAGAACCCACCGACTGTTCCGAGTCATTAAGCAATTTCTAACAACAAAAACATTAAAATTAAGTGAGAGACTGATGTGTGAATGGATGGATAGAGAGTGAACATGAACTAGTGATAAAGATTGAGACAATAGTGATAAGGACACGATAAACCAATTGGAACTTAAGAAGAAAAATAATTCCGTCTTACCGTATTGATGACCGCACATTAACGTTCAGCCAGGCAGTATTCAGATCCAGATGCATAAAGTTCCAGTACCTTTAAGAGGGCCGTTTTATATCCCTAGTATTGCCCAATCATCGTCATTAGGGTGATGCAAAAGGGAAGTTAAAGAAAATTTCATTTCACAATTCACATGATGCTTACCGCATAACACATTTTCAATAGATTTGGTAGTAGCTGCAGTTTCATATTCCAATGGTGGTAGGCAGCCGGGCAGTCAATTATTCCACTGGTCCAGACGATCAACAATTTAATCAATTGGTCCAGACGATCATCCGTTGGTCCAGCCGATTAGCCGTTGGTACAGACACCACATTTATTGACGAACACTTCTGGGGAAATACAATCAACTAAAGAATCACATATCATCATAATGTTAGGATCCACTTATCTGAAGCACAAGCAGACGAAACAGTATTCCAAATTTCAGCAATAGTCCCGACATAACCTCATTAATGGCTACCACGAAAAGAAGTTTTTTTTTTTTTTTTTTGTCGCGCAATTTGATTACACGCAGGTTAATTAGCTCAGTTTAATAATTTAACGTAAAGGAGCGCATTTGGAAATCAATTGAAGTTAATTGCACGATTTAGTTTAAAGGAAAATCACTGGACACTTCACATGATAATAACGACGCGTTGCAACATGGTCAACTGACTGACAGCTGTTTAGATCTAGGTCACCGACACGTATTAATTGTATAAAAAAAATTTGGACGTTTGATTGGATGCACACTAACTTGTAGTTGTGCGATTGTTGTTGATTCTGTCATTTTAAGAACTTTCAAATCACATCGTTTCGGGCTGGTTTCAACCGGGGTCGACTCGGCCAGTTGTTGCGATGGCGATTTGAAATGTTCAAATTTTATAGCGTCGAGTTTAGTTTAAACATAAATGTTTCAAGTCGGGAAGTGGTTCCGAAACCGTTCGGTAATGTTTGAATGAAAGTGTTATACTTTGTGAACTAACTGATAGAAGAGCCATCTAGCACTGAGTTTGTAAATCGGCAGGTGAACTTTGAACATATAAGCGCGAATGACTATTATGTATAGTGTTATGTATATAGGTTACAACGGAGGTTCAATTAGTTTTAAGATTCATTCTGTTATAGCATCCAGTAGATGTAAGATAGAAACGAATAAATATTGTAACTATAGTCGAAGGAGTTGCATTTTATTTCAACATCAACACTAATAATTAAAAGCGGATGGTTGGTTTTGAACTCCTCGTCCAATGTTTCTCCAATGAATAATTTCACTACCGACTCAGCAGCATCTTTCCAACTCATCGGTCTATCTCGTGTGCGATTTAGTGATTTGGATTTAGTATACCTGGCGTAAGATAAGTTGACTCAGTCTAAAGATTTTGATGAATTTGACGATTTAAGGCTCACTATAAAGCTAATACAACTAAATATTGAATCTTCTTAAACACTAGAAATGTCTGTCATTGCGTCATGCATTAACGCTTCCAATCAAAATGATTATACAACCGATCACACCACAATATGCAGCCCCAATTGTGGTTCCGGTTACAGTTGAGACTATAGTAGCCCTGCAGCTTTACTCACCAACGTACTTTTTCTCCAGCGATTCAAGATAAAAGTAAATAGTGAAACGGACGACAGCTTCAAAGTTTCTTCCATTCAATGACAAAACTGCGAATTTCGTATTAGAAAATTCATTGAATTTGGAACATATCCAGCTAAATCAGCTTCACATTTCCTGTAACTTTGAAGCTAGTCACCGTTACAACGACATCGTCTTAATACGTTCCTATACCACACAACGATCGTAACCTTCCCGTATACAAGATACATGATAGGTAGACGGAAAATAAAAATTTTATGTGAAATTTTCGTATAGGTGAGTTTAATATGAACCGTCCATGTAAACATGCATCTTGCATACTTATACCCATTCACATAAATATACTACATGCTGCACGAATATTCAAAGCAACTGAAGCAAAACACCCAACGCGATGCATCTACTCGATACGAGTTGCATGCACAAATGTATATACATTCGAATATTTATTTATATTCAAACATCATACATATATTTAGCCATTTATGTCCATTTTGAGTGAAACAGCAATCAACCCAAGAGAAGAAAAAAATACAAACCGCATTGCGTGTGCAATTTTACATATATTATGCATAAAATAAAATTATTTGAGCAATGGGTTTCATTTTTGCTATTAAATATTGAACTATTTATTTGATGACCGCTTTTATCTCACAAATGTAAAACATGACACCACTAGTTCAAAAAAAGTTAGATTTTTACATTTTTTATAGATTCCGTTCCGAAATGGTTTTTTCTTCAGAGGTAAAGGAAATATGTTTATAGTCTCACATCCTCCCAAGTTTTATTTCAAGTTTATAATATTGCAACTCTCGGATCTTGATAATTGTTGAATATTTTACTGATTACTTTAAAATTTGATTTCCTCGAAAGCACATCAAGTACATTAGGGTACATCAATTTTCCACTTTTCAAAAGTTCACTTATTCCACGAGTCTTTTAAGTAAAATCCGTAGATTTTATTTTAGTCAAACAAGTAAGGCCATTAGCTTGGCATACCCGTTTCTCCATTTTTTTGAATAAATATTTTAAATTTCAAATAAATTTAAGGAAGAGACTAATTGTTCGATCCTGAGGAATTCATTGTTTTACGAAATGTAACGTAAAAGTAGTTTGTTCGATCTTAGGGAATTCGTCCTTTTACAAAATTTAACGTAAAGGCGGATGGTTCGATCCTGAGGAATTCATCCTTTTACGAAATGTTTAATACAAGTTTAAGTTTCAAAATATCCAGATCTTTTATTCAAATTTTCATTTTTCCGGGTGCCAATAGTCTCTTTATTATTCTGTGGCTAATGGCACCAGGTTCCAATAGTCTCTTTATAATACTGTGGCTAATGGCACCGGGTGCGATTAGCATTAGAATAAAAAAGAGACTATTGGCACCTGGTGCCATTAGCCACAGTATTATAAAGAGACTATTGGCACCCGGTACCGATAGCATATTCGTAAATTTAATTAGTAAACATTACAATTACGTTTGTGACATTGATCCAATATTCTTGTTGTAGTACATCTTAGTTGATGGTTAATAGGGAATGAGGGCTGCGGACAAAAAAACTCGATTTTTTTTCCTGATCAGCCCCAGACGGATATTGCAAATATTTGCAATAGATCGATAGATAGTTAGATCTAAGGTGATAGATTATAGGGCATGAGGGGTGCGGACAAACAAACTCGATTTTTCTATTTTGATCAGCCCCAGACGGATATTGCAAATATTTGCAATAGGTGAATCGATATTAGATCTAAGTTGATAGATCATAGGGCATAAGGGACGCGGACAAACAAACTCATTTTTTTTTGAAGACCCGTTTCTCTATCGAGAAACGGGAATAAAGCTTGTGCGGCCAAATGTTCTGAAAACTGTCTAGATTTCTGTCTCTACACCATACTTACAAAGTATTACTTACCCAATTAACCAAATTCTTCCTTTCCGAAAATTCGGAATTCCTTCGGAAAAGAACAAA